>NC_060176.1:44020507-44035507 GCF_021184085.1 Oncorhynchus gorbuscha
TTATATGTGTGAGTGTATGTGTTTATATGTGTGAGTGTATGTGTTTATATGTGTTGTATGTGTTTATATGTGTGTGTATGTGTTTATATGTGTTTATATGTGTGAGTGTATGTGTTTATATGTGTTTATGTGTATGTGTTTTATATGTGTTTATATGTGTGAGTGTATGTGTTTATATGTGTGAGTGTATGTGTTTGTATGTGTTTATATATGTGTTTGTATGTGTTTATATGTGTGAGTGTATGTGTTTGTATGTGTTTATATGTGTGAGTGTATGTGCTTATATGTGTGAGTGTATGTGTTTGTATGTGTTTATATGTGTGAGTGTATGTGTATATATGTGTTTGTATGTGTTTATATGTGTGAGTGTATGTGTTTATATGTGTTTATATGTGTGAGTGTATGTGTTTATATGTGTGATGTGTTTATATGTGTTTATATGTTTGTATGTGTTTATATGTGTGAGTGTATGTGCTTATATGTGTGAGTGTATGTTTGTTGTGTTTATATGTGTGAGTGTATGTGTTTATATGTGTGAGTGTATGTGTTTATATGTGTGAGTGTATGTGTTTATATGTGTTTCTATGTGTGAGTGTTTATATGTGTTTATATGTGTGAGTGTGTTTCTATGTGTTTATATGTGTGAGTGTATGTGTTTATATGTGTGAGTGTATGTGTTTATATGTGTGAGTGTATTGCTTATATGTGTTTATGTATGTGTTTATATGTGTGAGTGTATGTGTTTATATGTGTTTATATGTGTTTATATGTGTGAGTGTATGTGTTTATATGTGTGAGTGTATGTGTTTATATGTGTTTATATGTGTGAGTGTATGTGTTTATATGTGTGAGTGTATGTGTTTATATGTGTTTATATGTGTGAGTGTATGTGTTTATATGTGTTTGTATGTGTTTATATGTGTGAGTGTATGTGTTTATATGTGTTTATATGTGTTTATATGTGTGAGTGTATGTGTTTATATGTGTGAGTGCATGTGTTTATATGTGTTTATATGTGTGAGTGTATGTGTTTATATGTGTGAGTGTATGTGTTTATATGTGTTTATATGTGTGAGTGTATGTGTTTATATATGTGAGTGTATGTGCTTATATGTGTTTATATGTGTGAGTGTATGTGTTTATATGTGTTTGTATGTGTTTATATGTGTGAGTGTATGTGTTTATATGTGTTGTATGTGTTTATATGTGTTTATATGTGAGTGTATGTGTTTATATGTGTGAGTGTATGTGTTTATATGTGTTTATATGTGTGAGTGTATGTGTTTATATGTGTGAGTGCATGTGTTTATGTGTTTATATGTGTGAGTGTATGTGTTTATATGTGTGAGTGTATGTGTTTATATGTGTGAGTGTATGTGTTTATATGTGTTTATATGTATGTGTTTATATGTGTTTATATGTGTGAGTGTATGTGTTTATATGTGTGTATGTGCTTATATGTGTTTATATGTGTGAGTGTGAGTGTATGTGTTTATATGTGTGAGTGTATGTGTTTATATGTGTTTATATGTGTGAGTGTATGTGTTTATATGTGTTTGTATGTGTTTATATGTGTGAGTGTGTTTATATGTGTTTATATGTGTGAGTGTATGTGTTTATATGTGTGAGTGTATGTGTTTATATGTGTGAGTGTATGTGTTTATATGTGTGAGTGTATGTGCTTATATGTGTTTATATGTGTATGTGTTTATATGTGTATGTATGTGTTTATATGTGTGAGTGTGATGTGTTTATATGTGTGAGTGTATGTGTTTATATGTGTTTATGTGTTTATATGTGTGAGTGTGTTTATATGTGTTTATATGTGTTTATATGTGTGAGTATATGTGTTTATATGTGTTTATATGTGAGAGTATATGTGTTTATATGTGTTTATATGTGTGAGTGTATGTGTTTATATGTGTGAGTGTATGTGTTTATATGTGTGAGTGTATGTGTTTTATATGTGTGTATGTGTTTATATGTGTGTTTGTATGTGTTTATATGTGTGAGTGTATGTGTTTATATGTGTGATGTTTATATGTGTTTTTATATGTGTTTGTATGTGTTTATATGTGTGAGTGTATGTGTTTATATGTGTGAGTGTATGTGTTTATATGTGTGAGTGTATGTGTTATATGTGTTTATATGTGTATATGTGTTTATATGTGTGAGTGTATGTGTTTATATGTGTGTAGTGTATGTGTTTATATGTGTTTATATGTGTGAGTGTATGTGTTTATATGTGTGAGTTATATGTGTTTATGTGTTTATATGTGTTTATATGTGTGAGTGTATGTGTTTATATGTGTGATGTGTTTATATGTGTGATGTATGTGTTTATATGTGTGAGTGTATGTGTTTATATGTGTTTGAGTGTATATGTGTTTATGTGTTTATATGTGTTTATGTGTTTATATGTGTGAGTGTATGTGTTTATGTGTTTATATGTGTGAGTGTATGTGTTTATATGTGTGAGTGTATGTGTTTATATGTGTTTATATGTGTTTGTGTTTATATGTGTGAGTGTATGTGTTTATATGTGTTTATATGTGTGAGTGTATGTGTTTATATGTGTGAGTGTATGTGTTATATGTGTTTATATGTGTGAGTGTATGTGTTTATATGTGTGTTTATATGTGTTTATATGTGTGTGTGTTTATATGTGTTTATATGTGTGAGTGTATGTGTTTATATGTGTTTATATGTGTTTATATGTGTGAGTGTATGTGTTTATGTGTTTATGTGTTTATATGTGTGAGTGTATGTGTTTATGTGTTTATATGTGTGAGTGTATGTGTTTATATGTGTGAGTGTGTGTGTTTATATGTGTTTGTATGTTTTATATGTGTGAGTGTATGTGTTTATATGTGTGAGTGTATATGTGTTTATATATGTGTTGAGTGTTTATATGTGTTTATGTGTTTATATGTGTGTTTATATGTGTTTAGTGCATGTGTTTATATGTGTTTATATGTGTGAGTGTATGTGTTTATATGTGTTTAGTGTATGTGTTTATATGTGTTTATATGTGTGAGTGTATGTGTTTATATGTGTGAGTGTATGTGTTTATGTGTTTATATATGTGTGTATGTGTTATATGTGTTTATATGTGTTGTATGTGTTTATATGTGTTTATATGTGTTTATATGTGTGAGTGTATGTATATGTGTTTGTATGTGTTTATATGTGTGAGTGTATGTGTTTATATGTGTGTTTATATGTGTTTATATGTGTTTATATGTGTGTTTATATGTGTTTATATGTGTTTATATGTGTGAGTGTATGTGTTTATATGTGTGAGTGTATGTGTTTATGTGTTTATATGTGTGAGTGTGTGTTTATATGTGTGAGTGTATGTGTTTATATGTGTTTATGTGTTTATGTGTGAGTGTATGTGTTTATATGTGTGAGTGTGAGTGTATGTGTTTATATGTGTTTATATGTGTTTATATGTGTGAGTGTATGTGTTTATATGTGTGAGTGTATGTGTTTATATTATATGTGTTTATATGTGTGAGTGTATGTGTTTATATGTGTGAGTGTATGTGTGAGTATATGTGTTTATATGTGTGAGTTTGTGTTTATATGTGTGAGTGTATGTGTTTATGTTTATATGTGTTTATATGTGTGAGTGTTTATGTGTTTATATGTGTTTATATATGTGTGTGTATATATGTGTTTGTATGTGTTTATATGTGTGAGTGTATGTGTTTATATGTGTGAGTGTATGTGTTTATATGTGTGAGTGTGTTTATATGTGTTTATATGTGTGAGTGTATGTGTTTGTTTATGTGTTTGTTTATATGTGTGAGTGTATGTGTTTATATGTGTGAGTGTATGTGTTTATGTAGTGTGTTTATATATGTGTGAGTGTATGTGTTTATATGTGTTTGTATGTGTTTATATGTGTTTATATGTGTGAGTGTATGTGTTTATATGTGTTGTATATGTGTTTATATATGTGTTTGTATGTGTTTATATGTGTGAGTGTATGTGTTTATGTGTTTGTATGTGTTTATATGTGTGTATGTGTTTATATGTGTGAGTGTATGTGTTTATATGTGTTTGTATGTGTTTATATGTGTGAGTGTATGTGTTTATATGTGTGAGTGTATGTGTTTATATGTGTTTATATGTGTTTATATGTGTGAGTGTATGTGTTTATATGTGTTTATATGTGTGAGTGTATGTGTTTATATGTGTGAGTGTATGTGTTTATATGTGTGAGTGTATGTGTTTATATGTGTGAGTGTATGTGTTTATATGTGTTTATAGTGTATGTGTTTGTATGTGTTTATATGTGTGAGTGTATGTGTTTATATGTGTTTTTGTATGTGTTTATATGTGTGAGTGTATGTGTTTATATGTGTGAGTGTATGTGTTTATATGTGTGAGTGTGTTTATATGTGTTTATATGTGTGTTTGTATGTGTTTATATGTGTGAGTGTATGTGTTTATATGTGTGATATGTGTGAGTGTATGTGTTATATGTGTTTATATGTGTTTGTATGTGTTTATATGTGTGAGTGTATGTGTTTATATGTGTGAGTGTATGTGTTTATATGTGTGATGTATGTGTTTATATGTGTGAGTGTATGTGTTTATATGTGTTTGTGATGTATGTGTTTATATGTGTGAGTGTATGTGTTTATGTGTTTATGTGTTTGTATGTGTTTATATGTGTGAGTGTATGTGTTTATATGTGTGAGTGTATGTGTTTATATGTGTTTATATGTGTGAGTGTTGTGTTTATATGTGTTTATATGTGTTTATATGTGTTTATATGTGTGATGTGTTTATATGTGTGAGTGTATGTGTTTATATGTGTTTATATATGTGTGAGTGTATGTGTTTATATGTGTGAGTGTATGTGTTTATATGTGTTTATATGTGTGAGTGTTGTTTATATGTGTGAGTGTATGTGTTTATATGTGTTTATATGTGTATATATGTGTGAGTGTATGTGTTTATATGTGTGAGTGTATGTGTTTATATGTGTTTATATGTGTTGTATGTTTATATGTGTGAGTGTATGTGTTTATATGTGTTTATATGTGTTTATATGTGTTCATATGTGTGAGTGTATGTGTTTATATGTGTGAGTGTATGTGCTTATATGTGTGAGTGTATGTGTTTGTATGTGTTTATATGTGTGAGTGTATGTGTTTATATATGTGTTTGTATGTGTTTATATGTGTGAGTGTATGTGTTTATATGTGTGAGTGTATGTGTTTATATGTGTGTGTATGTGTTTATATGTGTTTATGTGTTTATATGTGTGTATGTGTTTATATGTGTGAGTGTATGTGTTTATATGTGTGAGTGTATGTGTTTATATGTGTGAGTGTATGTGTTTATATGTGTTGTATGTGTTTATATGTGTGAGTGTAGTTTTATATGTGTGATGTGTTTATGTGTTTATATGTGTGAGTGTATGTGTTTATATGTGTTTATATGTGTTTATATGTGTTTATATGTGTGAGTGTATGTGTTTATATGTGTGAGTGTATGTGTTTATATGTGTGAGTGTATGTGTTTATATGTGTTTATATGTGTGAGTGTATGTGTTTATATATGTGTGAGTGTATGTGTTTATATGTGTTTATATATGTGTGAGTGTATGTGTTTATATGTGTTGTATGTGTTTATATGTGTGTGAGTGTATGTGTTTATATGTGTTTGTATGTGTGTTTATATATGTGTGAGTGTATGTGTTTATATGTGTTTATATGTGTGAGTGTATGTGTTTATGTGTTTGTGTTTATATGTGTTTATGTGTTTATATGTGTTTATATGTGTTTATATGTGTTTATATGTGTGAGTGTATGTGTTTATATGTGTTTATATGTGTGAGTGTATGTGTTTATATGTGTTTATATGTGTTTATATGTGTGAGTGTATGTGTTTATATGTGTGAGTGTATGTGTTTATATGTGTGAGTGTATGTGCTTATATGTGTTTATATGTGTGAGTGTATGTGTTTATATGTGTGAGTTCATGTGTTTATATGTGTTTCTATGTGTGAGAGTATGTGTTTATATGTGTTTGTTTATATGTGTGAGTGTATGTGTTTATATGTGTTTATATGTGTTTATATGTGTGTTTATATGTGTTATGTGTTTATATGTGTGAGTGTATGTGTTTATATGTGTTTATATGTGAGTGTATGTGTTTATGTGTTTATATGTGTTTATATGTGTGAGTGTATGTGTTTATATGTGTGAGTATGTGTTTATATGTGTGAGTGTATGTTTATATGTGTGAGTGTATGTGTTTATATGTGTGAGTGTATGTGTTTATATGTGTTGTATATGTGTTTATATGTGTGAGTGTATATATGTGTGAGTGTATGTGTTTATATGTGTTTATATGTGTGAGTGTATGTGTTTATATATGTGAGTGTATGTGCTTATATGTGTTTATATGTGTGAGTGTATGTTTTATATGTGTTTATATGTGTTTATATGTGTGAGTGTATGTGTTTATATGTGTTTATATGTGTTTATGTGTTTGTATGTGTTTATATGTGTTTATATGTGTGAGTATATGTGTTTCTATGTGTTTATATGTGTGAGTGTATGTGTGTATATGTGTTTATATGTGTGTATGTGTTTATATGTGTATGTGTTTATATGTGTGAGTGTATGTGCTTATATGTGTGTTTATATGTGTGAGTGTATGTGTTTATATGTGTTTATGTTTATGTGTTTATATGTGTGTATGTGTTTATATGTGTGTTTATATGTGTGAGTGTATGTGTTTATATGTGTTTATATGTGTGTGAGTGTATGTGTTTATATGTGTGAGTGTGTTTATATGTGTTTATATGTGTGAGTATGTGTTTATATGTGTTTATATGTGTGAGTGCATGTGTTTATATGTGTTTATATGTGTTTATATGTGTGAGTGTATGTGTTTATATGTGTTTATATGTGTTTATATGTGTGAGTGTATGTGTTTTATATGTGTGAGTGTATGTGTTTATATGTGTGAGTGTAGTGTGTGTTTATATGTGTTTATATGTGTTTAGTGTATGTGTTTATATGTGTGAGTGTATGTGTTTATATGTGTGAGTGTGTGCTTATGTGTTTATATGTGTTTATGTGTTTATATGTGTGAGTGTATGTGTTTATATGTGTTTATATGTGTGAGTGTATGTGTTTATATGTGTTTATGTGTGAGTGATGTGTTTATATGTGTTTGTATGTGTTTATATGTGTGAGTGTATGTGTTTATATGTGTTTGTATGTGTTTATATGTGTTTATATGTGTGTAGTGTATGTGTTTATATGTGTGAGTTTATATGTGTTTATATGTGTGAGTGTATGTGTTTATATGTGTTTATGTGTTTGTGTGAGTGTATGTGTTTATATGTGTGAGTGTATGTGTTTATATGTGTGAGTGTATGTGTTTATATGTGTTTATATGTGTGAGTGTATGTGTTTATATGTGTGAGTGTATGTGTTTATATGTGTTTATATGTGTGAGTGTATGTGTTTATATGTGTGAGTGTGTGTTTATATGTGTTTGTATGTGTTTATATGTGTTTGTATGTGTTTATATGTGTGAGTGTATGTGTTTATATGTGTGAGTTATGTGTTTATGTGTTTATATGTGTTTGTATGTGTTTATATGTGTTTATATGTGTGATGTGTTTATATGTGTGAGTGTATGTGTTTATATGTGTGAGTGTATGTGTTTATATGTGTTTATATGAGTGTATGTGTTTATATGTGTTTATATGTGTTTGTATGTGTTTATATGTGTGAGTGTATATGTGTTTATATGTGTGAGTGTATGTGTTTATATGTGTGAGTGTATGTGTTTGTATGTGTTTATATGTGTGAGTGTATGTGTTTATATATGTGTTTGTATGTGTTTATATGTGTGAGTGTATGTGTTTATATGTGTGAGTGTATGTGTTTATATGTGTTTATGTGTTTATGTGTTTGTATGTGTTTATATGTGTGAGTGTATGTGTTTATATGTGTGAGTGTATGTGTTTATATGTGTTTATATGTGTGAGTGTATGTGTTTATATGTGTGAGTGTATGTGCTTATATGTGTTTATATGTGTTTGTATGTGTTTATATGTGTTTATATGTGTGAGTGTATGTGTTTATATGTGTGAGTGTATGTGTTTATATGTGTTTATATGTGTTTATATGTGTGAGTGTATGTGTTTATATGTGTGAGTGTATGTGTTTATATGTGTTTATATGTGTGAGTGTATGTGTTTATATGTGTTTATATATGTGAGTGTATGTGTTTATATGTGTTTATATGTGTTTAGTGTATGTGTTTATATGTGTAGTGTATGTGTTTATATGTGTGAGTGTATGTGTTTTATATGTGTTTATATGTGTTTATATGTGTGAGTGTATATGTGTTTATATGTGTGAGTGTATGTGTTTATATGTGTGAGTGTATGTGTTTATATGTGTTTATATGTTGTATGTGTTTATATGTGTGAGTGTGTTTATATGTGTTTATATGTGTGATGTGTTTGTATGTGTTTATATGTGTTTGTATGTGTTTATATGTGTTTATATGTGTTTATATGTGTGAGTGTATGTGTTTATATGTGTGAGTGTATGTGTTTATATGTGTTTATATGTGTGTATGTGTTTATATGTGTTTATATGTGTGAGTGTATGTGTTTATATGTGTGAGTGTATGTGTTTATATGTGTATGTGTTTATATGTATATGTGTTTATATGTGTGAGTGTATGTGTTTATATGTGTTTATAGTGTATGTGTTTATATGTGTTTATATGTGTGAGTGTATGTGTTTATATGTGTGAGTGTATGTGTTTATATGTGAGTGTATGTGTTTATGTGTTGTATGTGTTTATATGTGTTGTATGTGTTTATATGTGTTTATATGTGTGAGTGTATGTGTTTATATGTGTGAGTGTATGTGTTTATATGTGTTTATATGTGTTTATATGTGTTGTATGTGTTTATATGTGTGAGTGTATGTGTTTATATATGTGTTTGTATGTGTTTATATGTGTGAGTGTATGTGTTTATATGTGTTTGTATGTGTTTATATGTGTTTGTATGTGTTTATATGTGTGAGTGTATGTGTTTGTATGTGTTTATATGTGTGAGTGTATGTGTTTATATGTGTGAGTGTATGTGTTTGTATGTGTTTATATGTGTGAGTGTATGTGTTTATATATGTGTTTGTATGTGTTTATATGTGTGAGTGTATGTGTTTATATGTGTGAGTGTATGTGTTTATATGTGTTTGTATGTGTTTATATGTGTGAGTGTATGTGTTTATATGTGTGAGTGTATGTGCTTATATGTGTTTATATGTGTTTGTATGTGTTTATATGTGTGAGTGTATGTGTTTATATGTGTGAGTGTATGTGTTTATATGTGTTGTATGTGTTTATGTGTGTTTGTGTTTATATGTGTGAGTGTATGTGTTTATATGTGTGAGTGCATGTGTTTATATGTGTTTATATGTGTTTATATGTGTGAGTGTATGTGTTTATATGTGTGAGTGTATGTGTTTATATGTGTTTATATGTGTGAGTGTATGTGTTTATATATGTGAGTGTATGTGCTTATATGTGTTTATATGTGTGAGTGTATGTGTTTATATGTGTTTATATGTGTTTATATATGTGAGTGTATGTGCTTATATGTGTTTATATGTGTGAGTGTATGTGTTTATATGTGTTTATATGTGTTTATATGTGTGAGTGTATGTGTTTATATGTGTTTATATGTGTTTATATGTGTGAGTGCATGTGTTTATATGTGTTTATATGTGTGTGTGCATGTGTTTATATGTGTTTATATGTGTTTATATGTGTTTGTATGTGTTTATATGTGTGAGTGTATGTGTTTATATGTGTGAGTGTATGTGTTTATATGTGTGAGTGTATGTGTTTATATGTGTTTATATGTGTGAGTGTATGTGTTTATATGTGTTTATATGTGTTTATATGTGTGAGTGTATGTGTTTATATGTGTTTATGTGTTTTATATGTGTGAGTGTATGTGTTTATATGTGTGAGTGTATGTGTTTATATGTGTTTATATGTGTTTATATGTGTGAGTGTATGTGTTTATATGTGTTTATATGTGTGAGTGTATGTGTTTATATGTGTGAGTGTATGTGCTTATATGTGTTTATATGTGTGAGTGTATGTGTTTATATGTGTGAGTGTATGTGTTTATGTGTGTTTATATGTGTGAGTGTATGTGTTTATATGTGTGAGTGTATGTGCTTATATATGTTTATATGTGTGAGTGTATGTGTTTATATGTGTGAGTGCATGTGCTTATATGTGTTTATATGTGTGAGTGTATGTGTTTATATGTGTGAGTGTATGTGTTTATATGTGTGAGTACATGTGTTTATATGTGTTTCTATGTGTGAGAGTATGTGTTTATATGTGTTTATATGTGTGAGTATATGTGTTTCTATGTGTTTATATGCGTGAGAGTATGTGTTCATATGTGTGAGAGTATGTGTTCATATGTGTGTATCCTTGGAAACTCCTACATTACACGGAAAAAGGGGTGTTTTTAAAAAGGAGTGGGAGTCGCCTCGGTAACTTGTGTCCTATCCCCATTTATTTGAAGTCAGTGTTTGGGAGAGACAGAGTAGACTAAACAGCACAAGATAAACACTGGGTCAAGACTGGGCTAAACACACAGCAGCCTGAGCTCCTCTCCTCCACACCCCATCTCTCCACTCCTCTCTTCAGCTCCCCCTTTCTCCTCTCCTCCCTTCTCTCTCCTCCACTCCTCCCTGCCCTCCTGCCTCTCCTCTCCACACTCCTACAGCCGCACAGTGCACGGGAGTGAAGTTTCTTTAAACGGACGGATTGGAACATGCTGTATTAAGAGATTGTTTGGAGAGTAGCTTTCCATCTTTTAGCCCGGCTTTAGAGGATTTTAATCCTACAGGCTGATGAAATTGACTTCATTCCAAACATACTGATGTATAATATCAACACAAAGGCTGCCAATATATCCAATGCAAGAAGAATGCGGCTTTCGAGTGTGCCTTGTGTGTGCCGGCGTGCGTGCATCGTGTGTGTGTACTCACGATGATACCGGCGGTCCAGGGGTTGAGCAGGAAGAGGGCACAGACGAGGAAGGTGCAGGCTAGCACCACGCTGATGGAGAGCAGCAGCCAGTGTCTGAGGCCTACGTACTGCTCCCAGAAGAGGAAGGGGTAGCCGTTGGGGTAGCTGGGCAGGCCCTGGCGGCTGTAGTTACTGCAGATGGCCCGCACCGACTCGATGGCCTCCACAAACTGGGGGGTCTCGCGGAGCCCGTTGAGGTAGAAGGGAAACTGTGCGTATTCGATGGGCTCGGCGGCAGGAACTAGACAGAGATAGAGAAGTGGGGGGGTGGGGGGTCAAACAAGTGCACTATTCGACAGTTCACTTCCACCTCTTTATAGAAATTAATTGGGACTGGCTGGTGGGCAGGGCTGAAGCTTGGACCCATGAGCCTTGGTGGGGGGCTGGCATGGTGTGTGTGTGTGTGTGTGTGTGTGTGTGCGTGAGGGGGGGGGGTAGGTAGGAACAGGGCTCCATTCTCTCCAGTCTCAGCCTAATGATAGGCTATCAGCCCCAGACACACAGCAGAGTGTCAGGCCTGACGTTGATCCGCTGTAATTACAACGTCTGAATCACCACCATTACCCCACCCTCTCTCTCACACCCACACACACACAGCCGCACTCAAACATGTAGACACACACTCGTACCTGTCTGTCAAACAGGGACAGCCTAGACAGCTATACAGTTGACTATGACACACACCACATTTGATTTGCAGTGACTATTGGAACACTGCCAAAAGACATGTTCTAGAAAGGTTCGGACTCACGTAAAATGTTTTGTTTGTTTTGCCTTTATTTAACTAGGAAAGTCAGTTAAGAACAAATTCTTATTCAAAATGGCGGCCGACACCGGCCAAACCCGGGCGACACTGGGCCAATTGTGCGCCGCCCTATGGGACTCCCAACCACGTCCGGTTGTGATACAGTCTGGATTTGAACCAGGTTGTCTGTAGTGACACCTCTGGCACTGAGATGCAGTGCCTTAGACTGCTGTGCCACTCGGGAGCCCCAAAATGTCATTTCATGTGCTCTCTCCTTCCCTTCACCCACCATACCCCACTAAAATATCCATTCCAGATTGTTTTACATAGTATTCTTTTCCAAAAACGTACGCTTGATCGAAACATTCCAAAAATGAGAACCGTAAAGACTCTCTGTGGTGTGTGTTCCAGTGGCTGGAGGGTTAGACAGCACCACTTGCTAACATGGTTTGGCCTATTATAATCTCCACTATAAATTTCCATTAGGACTGGGAGTTGGAGGTCTGCCAACGTAGCTCTGCTTCAGGGGGTTCCTGCACAGCCAAGCTTTCTACGCTGCTTAGCCAATCCCATTTACACTCACTGCTTGTTATCCAATCACATCTCCTCCCTGTAATGCACTTCCTGCTTGTTATCCAATCGTCTATCCCACCCAAGCCTTTGCTTGTTAACCAATCCCATTTCTGTGTGTGTGTGCGTGCGTGCGTGTGTGTGTGTGTGTGTGTGTGTGTGTGTGTGTGTGTGCACGCGAGTGCATGTATGTATGTGCGTATGTGTGTAATACTTAGAGGCCTGTGGTGGTAAGAGTTATCGCATTCACCACAGGCACCATTAGAGTACCACAGCGTGCTATTCCCTGCCCCTCAGCACTGCAAACCAAGCCATCACACACACGCACACAGTATACTGTAAACCAGAGATCAGCCACGGGCCGATTGTTTTCTGGAGCAGATGGTCGGGGGGGGGGGCACCATAATTACAAATAATTTGTGTATGGCAAATTGACCGCAAGAAGCCCAAACAGATATAATGTTTGACTAAAACATTTATAACTTCAAACCTTGTTTACATTTGTATATGATCGCATGTCTCTTTATTATGCGTGGGTATCGGCCTACATGGAAACACATTTCTTAAATGAAATGATTTACTGTTTTTTTTTTGCCGTCTTTTATGTCCAAAGATGAAAATTCCCCTCATAAATTGCTTCGAAAACTTGGGAGGCCAAATAAAACACAGTTGGGGAACCCTGCTGTAAACAGTACAACTACCTCAGTTACAACCAGAAAGAGGAGAAGGGTCAGTAACTCCACAGGTGGTATTATAAACAGGTATTCTAACATAACCGGCATACGGAATGGTTGAGCAGGAGAGGTCAAATGGAACGCTGGAGGAGAAATTGCCCACAGAACAGTTAGGACACAAAACATAACAAGTAGTGTCTAAATGCCTTTAGAGGTAACAATCGAGCGTCAACTCCAGAGGTACAAATCGAGCGTCAACTCCAGAGGTACAAATCTAGCGTCAAATCTAGAGGTACAAATCTAGCGTCAACTCTAGAGGTACAAATCTAGCATCAACTCTAGAGGTACAAATCTAGCATCAACTCTAGAGGTACAAATCTAGCGTCAACTCTAGAGGTACAAATCTAGCGTCAACTCTAGAGGTACAAATCGAGCGTCAACTCTAGAGGTACAAATCTAGCGTCAACTCTAGAGGTACAAATCTAGCGTCAACTCTAGAGGTACAAATCAAGCGTCAACTCTAGAGGTACAAATCTAGTGTCAACTCTAGAGGTACAAATCTAGCGTCAACTCTAGAGGTACAAATCGAGCGTCAACTCTAGAGGTACAAATCTAGCGTCAACTCTAGAGGTACAAATCTAGCGTCAACTCTAGAGGTACAAATCTAGCGTCAACTCTAGAGGTACAAATCTAGCGTCAACTCTAGAGGTACAAATCGAGCGTCAACTCTAGAGGTACAAATCTAGCGTCAACTCTAGAGGTACAAATCGAGCGTCAACTCTAGGGGTACAAATCTAGCATCAACTCTAGGGGTACAAATCTAGCGTCAACGAGAGAAGTAGCTCCTGCACACTTACATTCAGTCCCAATCGGTTTTAATTGAATTGCTAAATCAGCAGGCCAGGGTGCCAAAGAATTATTGAGAGCAAATAATGTATGTCTCATATAACTGGCCGTTGTGAGGCCTTTGTGATAGTGAAGTGTGCTGTGGATTGGTCACTCACTGCTGAGGCGTGTCTCGGGCATGGAGTCTGTGCGGTCGTGGAGCCACTCCGGGGGGTGTGGCCGTATGTTGGCCTGCGAGGCTGCGTACGCCACCGGGTCGTTACTGACCCACGCCGTCAGGTAGATGTAAAACGCCCCCGGGTTGATGATGCCATCCTCATCCACCAAGCGCTGCCTCGTCAGCTAGAGGGGGAGACAAGGAGACAATAGTTCATCATTTGAAAAGAAGGATCGAGGAAGAGGGAAAGAGAGGGGGCGGGAGGACAAGGGAGAAAGAAAGAGAGGAGGTGAGGGATAGTGTGTGTGATATTGATGGTTACAGATATTAGATCTTAATTTGAGCCAGTTTGCTACAGCAGGAAAAAAACTCCTGCAGAAACAGGAAATGTGAATTATTATGTGGATAATAATTTATGGACGTTTTTTTGTAGGGGCTGATACAGTTTTCATTAGGGCAAATAGTGTCTGGCATTTTAAAGTGGAATTTACAACATTTAGAAGCCTTTATAAAATGTGAATATACTTCCTGCTGTGCAGGAAATTTCTCAGCAACAAATATGTGATCAAATGAAGATCCTACATCTATAGAAACGGACTGGCATTGTAGAAACGATGTTGACCCAAAACATTGTCTATATGAACTGGCCGCGGAAATCCTGTTTATAACCGTGCGTGAGCATGAGAAAGCGGGCCGGCTTCGAAAAATAAGCGAAAACTATTTCTCCCTCTCTCCAACCCAAAGAAAAGTAAACAGTCAAACACTGGTGCCTTCTGACATTTCCCGTACTTCTCGCTGAACTTCCCAGAATTATTAGGCCTACATGGAAAATGGAAATGTCAAATCAGCTTTCAGGCGGTCAGATGTGCTAGTCTCCTGAGAAAAAAAGG
>NC_060176.1:44040507-44065507 GCF_021184085.1 Oncorhynchus gorbuscha
AATAAGCGCCTAAATTGGAACGCAGTGGCTGTACAGTAACATGCTATACATGACGTCAGAGCTCTGCGCGTCACACTGCTGCGTGCGATTTGACTGACAGCCGTTCTGAGCTTGAGCACCACTCGCGACAAGAAGTTGCCCACATCCCTCCAGCTAATTGAGCAACTTTTAAAAAATTATAATAATAAAAAAAAAAAATTAGAATGTTTTCTGAGTAAGGGAAATGAGAGAAATGAGGGAAATGACGAGGACTGGAGACGTTGAGGATTATAATAAACACCCGTCCAAACGTGCACTTCACATTTCTATATCATAAAAATCATGTAATACACCGTGTCAGCGCTTACGATCACTATGTTTGATGTACAATTACTAGATGACATGGCATTATACCCTGGGTTGTCCTGAACAGAATGAGCCTGTGTTTGTTGTAATTGTGAAGAAAATTTGGCGCGGACCACACAACTGAATGAACTCACGACTCCATTCCATGCTCCCCAAATCTGTTTCTCTGAATTGCCTTGCGAAAGCCTAACACTGTAAGATCGTATTTGATCATTTCGCTAGTCATGTTGGCAATAGAACAAGCTTTCAAATGATTCCCATTTGACCCAGATTGCGATTTATAATGGACCATTTTTGGATTGTGGGGATGCAGAGACGCAGGGCCGTGTTCCAAACCAAACAACTACAAGTGTGCTTGCTCTGGTTCCTCAAGGGCACAGCTACGAGAGGTCAAAAAAAGCTCTTTGTTGTTGAAGACTTTTCTTTGAGTCATAAAAGTGCATGGAAGTAACTTAGGAACTGTGCCCACTTTGGAGAGGTGGGTGGTCACTTTGAAACACCAATTAGACCTTCCACTCAAACCCGTGTAATTGTTTTGTCTTATGTTGCACCTATCCCACATTTTCCAAGAATATTCTCATCATGTTCATGAATGTATCCAGATTAATAATATATTTCCTTATCAACAAAACGTGGAAAAAAGTACAGTAAATGTAAAATGCACATAAAATCAACAGTTTAATGTTTGGATTCAGTCTTGTGTCAGTTGAACTGTTGTCTTCTCATTTTACGTCTAATAATTTCCCCATAATCTCCAAACTGGTCCCTTTTAATTGCTACCATAGTTCTGCATGTGCTCATATTTCTTCTATAAGAAACATTTCAATTGAGCCCGATCCATATAGGCCATTTCCCTTGAGTATTAAGGGTTATTAATAGCTGGGTCTCACCTGGTTGAAGTGAATGGGTTTAGCCTGGTATTATTAAGTGACTCTCACCTGGTTGAAGTGAATGGGTTTAGCCTGGTATTATTAAGTGACTCTCACCTGGTTGAAGTGAATGGATTTAGCCTGGTATTATTAAGTGACTCTCACCTGGTTGAAGTGAATGGATTTAGCCTGGTATTATTAAGCGGGTCTCACCTGGTTGAAGTGAATGGATTTAGCCTGGTATTATTAAGCGGGTCTCACCTGGTTGAAGTGAATGGATTTAGCCTGGTATTATTAAGTGACTCTCACCTGGTTGAAGTGAATGGATTTAGCCTGGTATTATTAAGTGACTCTCACCTGGTTGAAGTGAATGGGTTTAGCCTGGTATTATTAAGTGACTCTCACCTGGTTGAAGTGAATGGGTTTAGCCTGGTATTATTAAGTGACTCTCACCTGGTTGAAGTGAATGGGTTTAGCCTGGTATTATTAAGTGACTCTCACCTGGTTGAAGTGAATGGGTTTAGCCTGGTATTATTAAGTGACTCTCACCTGGTTGAAGTGAATGGGTTTATCCTGGTATTATTAAGTGACTCTCACCTGGTTGAAGTGAATGGGTTTAGCCTGGTATTATTAAGTGACTCTCACCTGGTTGAAGTGAATGGGTTTAGCCTGGTATTATTAAGTGACTCTCACCTGGTTGAAGTGAATGGGTTTAGCCTGGTATTATTAAGTGACTCTCACCTGGTTGAAGTGAATGGGTTTATCCTGGTATTATTAAGCGGGTCTCACCTGATTGAAATGAATGGGTTTAGCCTGGTATTATTAAGTGACTCTCACCTGGTTGAAGTGAATGGGTTTATCCTGGTATTATTAAGTGACTCTCACCTGGTTGAAGTGAATGGATTTAGCCTGGTATTATTAAGTGACTCTCATCTGGTTGAAGTGAATGGGTTTAGCCTGTTATTATTAAGCAGGTCTCACCTGGTTGAAGTGAATGGATTTAGCCTGGTATTATTAAGTGACTCTCACCTGGTTGAAGTGAATGGATTTAGCCTGGTATTATTAAGTGACTCTCACCTGGTTGAAGTGAATGGATTTAGCCTGGTATTATTAAGTGACTCTCACCTGGTTGAAGTGAATGGGTTTAGCCTGGTATTATTAAGTGACTCTCACCTGGTTGAAGTGAATGGATTTAGCCTGGTATTATTAAGTGACTCTCACCTGGTTGAAGTTGATGGGCTTGTCCCTGCGTCCGGTCTGTACCAGTAGTTTGTAGGCCAGGACTCCGTCGTCTGAACCATTCCTGTAGCTGCTCTGTGTGATCCGACCCGCCTCCCAGTCCTGATCAAACGCTGCCTGCAGACCTGTAGACACACAACCACAACGCAACCATTTCACAACCATAACATAACCATACGTCACAACACACAAAACAACCATAACATAACCAAACATCATAAACCCCCCCCCCCCCAAAAAAGAAAACATACATCACAGCATACTAAACACAACACCACTTCTCTCTTCAAAAAATGTAGTTGAACACACAAAACACATGACCACATCAAAAGCATGTTCCACATTCCCCACCAAGACCAACAGACAACATGCTCCATTCAAACTGAAAAACAGGACAACACTCTTGTTTCTTTTGAAAGAAGATCAAAAACTCTACCACACATCCAAAACGGGCCATGTTTTCCACAACAACCGGTGGGCACGACCGCATTCTTCAAGAGAACTTCTAAAAGCAGACTACGGTCAAAAGGACCGCAAGGCCTTGGCCGCACTCTTCAAACAGCGAACAGAGAGAGCGCAGCACTCTGTCCCCCGGGGCAGAGCACCACAACGGAACATGAGCAGTAGCCAGACCGTTGAAGAAGCCATTAGGAGCACGACCAGTCGGTTTCTAACGGACACAAACCAAACACAGCACAACAACATGTGAAGTCTCTCTTCCCGGGATATCGACATGCCTTCCTCGGCGGGGCTCTGACCTGTGGAGATATTGACTACATATAGACATACAAGACGGTAATTGCCTCTTCTGTAGAACTCACTCCATTTCGGTCTCCCGGCAACCTCTTTTTGTCTCACAATTACACAGCAAGACCTCGAACCGGACACACACAACAACAACAACGCCAGCAGCGGGCCTCTCTCTCTCTCGCTCTTCTCTTTCTGTATGGCTGGGGGTTGCTTAGTGTGCTTGTGTCTGCTTGAACTTGAATCTCAGCACAAAGTGCTGAACGTGTTAAATCTCTTCCAAACGGCGATGTGAGACTAGTAATCCAGGGCCTGTTAGTCAAATGTGTTTCAGTTTTAGTCCCACACACTGAGTGGGATAATGGTTGTCTAATTACACACATTTCTCCCCCGCGTACTTTATGAGACCTCACTTAAACGCCTTAAGAGGCTGGTACATGGTACATACTGTGCTGGTTAGTGCATTGTACAAGAGCAGGACAAACTCAGTATCCAACTCGGACAAGCTTTCAGGTAGAACAGGCCGAGAATATACCTCTCCACCTCTGTTTGTTAACTTCTCTCCGTCATGCTCTCTATCGCTACCTCTCTCAATTACTAATTGTTTCATTGCTCTCTCTCTTTTCTGTGTTTCTCTCCTCTTGGCCTCCTGCACTCCCCTCTCCGTTCCCCCCGGCCGGTAGCCTTTTTCTGGGATAGTGTTTTTGGGTCTCCCCTTGCTCGCTGTCTGGGTCCAATTTGTCCAGCCATCTCACTGAGCAATATTAAACACAGCTCTCCGCAACCCACCCACTCTGCAGCTCCCCGCACCAGCCACACACACGCCACACATTCAAGCACACACATACATACGTGTGCAAGCGCGGACGCGGATGAACACACGCGGAAATGTACAAGCGCGTCAACCCGCAGCGCATCACCAGCGGTGTGCAGCTGTTGTTTGCAGGCGTAGGGCTACGTGATTCCTGTTGCTGGAAAACAGCCGCAGCTCATGAGGATGCCTGTAGAACATGACAGCTCAAAAGTGCCCGGTGCAAGCCTGTGTGTTTGTGTGCAGGTACAGTGCATTCGGAAAGTATTCAGACCCCCTTGACTTTAGTCCCACATTTTGTGACGTTACAGCCTCGTTCTAAAATGGATTCAATTGTGTCTTTTTTCTCCTTATCAATCTACACACAATACCCCACATCCTGCAAATATACTCCAAATCAACTGAAATATTACATTTACATAAGTAGTCAGACCCTTTACTCAGTACTTTGTTAAAGCCCCTTTGGCAGTGATTACAGCCTCGAGTCTTCTTGGGTATGAGTCTGCAAGCTTGGCACACCTGTATTTGGGGAGTTTCTCCCATTCTTCTTTGAAGATCCTCTCAAGCGTCACTGCACAGCTATATTCAGTTCTCTCCAGAGATGTTTGATTGGGTTCAAGTCCGGTCTTTGGCTGGGCCACTCAAGGACATTCAGAGACTTGTCCCAAAGCCACTCCTGTGTTGACTTGGCTGTGTATTTAGGATCATTGTCCTGTTGGAAGATGAACCTTCACCCCCAGTCGGAGGTCCTGAGCGCTCTGGAGCAGGTTTTCATCAAGGATCCCTCTGCACTTTGCTCCGTTCATCTTTCCCTCAATCCTGACTAGTCTCCCAGTCCCTGGGGGAAAAACTACATCCCCACAGCATGATGCTGCCACCACTATGCTTCATCGTAGGGATGGTGCCAGGTTTCCTCCAGATGTGACGCTTGGCATTCAGGCCAAAGAGTTCAATCTTGGTTTCATCAGATCAGAGAATCTTGTTTCTCATGTTCTGAGAGTCTTTTATGTGCCTTTTGGCAAACTCCAAGCAGGCTGTCATGTGCCTTTTACTGAGGAGTGGTTTCCATCTGGCCACTCTACCATAAAGGCCGGATTGGTGGAGTGCTGCAGAGATGGTTGCTCTTCTGGAAGTTTCTCCCATCTCCACAGAGGAACTCTGGAGCTCTGTCAGAGTGACCATGGGGTTCTTGGTCACCTCCCTGACCAAGGCCCTTCTCCCTCGATTGCTCAGTTTGGCTGGGCGGCCAGCTCTAGGAAGAGTCTTGCTGGTTCCAAACTTCTTCCATTTAAGAGTGATGGAGGCCACTGTGTTCTTGGGGACTTTCAATTCTGCCGAAATATTTTGGTACCCTTCCCCAAATCTGTGCCTCAACTCAATCCTGTCTCTGAGCTCTACGGACAATTCCTTTGACCTCATGGCATGGTTTTTGCTATGACATGCACTGTCAACAGAGTGTGCCTTTCCAAATCATGTCCAATCAAATGAATTTCCCAAGTGGACTCCAATCAAGTTGTAGAAACATCTCAAGGACGATCAATGGAAACAGGATGCACCTGAGCTCAATTTTGAGTCTCATGGGAAAGGGTCTGAATACATACTTACGTATTCTGTTTTTTGTTTTATAATAAATTTGAAAACATTTCTTAAAAACCTGTTTTTTATAGGGTATTGTGTGCAGATTGTTAAAATACATTTTGAGAGAAAACTTTTTTTTTTTTTAAACCCATTTTAAAATATGTCTGTAACGTAACAAAACGTGGAAAAAGTGAAGGGGTCTGAATACTTTCCTAATGCACCGTACAGTACATGTGTATTGTATATGCCTCACCTTGCAGCCAGTCCCTGAAGTAGTGGAGCCACATGAGTGGCAGCTGGCCGTTGTCCTCCCTCAGTACGTAGTGGATCGTGTTGAAGCGACAGTGTAGCTGGTAGAGCAGGGGCTGGGCCTGGGAGTACTCCGCCCGCTGGGTCACCACGTACATGTTGTAGAAGGAGAAGAACTTGAACTGGGCCCCGATGAAGTCGTACTCGCTGGTCTCCCTGGGAACGATGTCGGTCAGCTCCAGCCCGTCCCGTACCCGTGTGGTCCCGTACAGACTGACCCCCAGCAGGACCAGGAACAGCAGGATGACCACCACCTGAAGAGAGGGAGGGAGGGAGGAGGGAGAGGGGGAGATAAGTACACAGCACGCCGAAACTGGGTGGCCCTTTACAGACTGAAACCCAATGGCCACAGAAACATCCCACGTTCCAAAGTGAACTAGAGTGGAGTGTTGAGATGGGCCCCGGTCAAAATAAGCGCACTATGTAGGGAACATGGTGCCATTTGGGACGCAGTCAAGAGCACGTAAATACCGCTGGCAGGACCTGCATTACTCTCCCAGTTTAGTCACCCATCTCAACACTCCAGCCAGCATAATGTAGTGTCTGTCTGACCACAGACTGAGTCAGTCAGGTCAGGAGGTCAGTTTAAGGGCCCACCCAGGAGAGAAGACAGACCACAGACTGAAAGCCAGGTCTACCTCCGCTGTAAGATATTTGACTACTAGAACGTACTCTAACTTACTACTGAAGCTCTGTGGTTAGATAGGTCTGACTCAGCAGGCTCTGCGAGTTAGCCACCGCTGGGGAGGAACACACAAGTGTGTCCGCAGGCGCGCACGCGCACACACACACACACACACACACACACACACACACACACACACACACACACACACACACACACACACACACACACACACACACACACACACACACACACACACACACACACACACACAGACCTTGGTGGTGGGCTGCAGTAGGAAGGGGGCGTAGTGTTTCTCTGCGAAGGAGGCCAGGGTCCATCGGGAGCAGGGGGGCTCCAGACAGCGCAGCCCCAGAGAGGCCTCTCCAAACTGGGACAGCAGATCCCTGGTGGAGCTGGCACTCTCCCCCGACACACACACCCCCTCCCCCGCCTGGGGGGAGACAGGGGGAACGCCAGAGGAGGACGGGGGAGGAGGGAACGGGACTGAGCCGGAACCACGCCCACCGTTGTTGTTGTTCAGGTTGCCGTGACTACTGCTACTCCCACTCCGGCTGTGATGGTTGCTATGGTGGTTGTTGTTGCCATGAACACCGTGACTGGCGTTGGGGTTGTTGGCGGGGCCGGTGGCTGCGGGTGTAAACGGTTGTACGGAGATCTGGGACCTGGGTTCGGCCGTAGTGTAGAAGGCCTGAGTCCTGGGGTCGTACTCTGTCCTCAGCTGGACGGTAGACTGCATGGTGATCTGAGTCTGCTGGGAGAAACCATGGCTGCTGTAGGAGGGAGGGGGGGTGCGGAAGGTGGTAGGAGGGGGGCTGTAGTGACTGCCGTCTGCTCCATCCAGGTAAGCCTGGGGCTCGATCTGGATCACCCTGTTAGCACATGGGCTGAGGAGACACAGACAGACAGAGAGTTAGCACACAGGCTGGGAGACAGACAGACAGACAGACAGACAGACAGACAGACAGACAGACAGACAGACAGACAGACAGACAGACAGACAGACAGACAGACAGACAGACAGACAGACAGACAGACAGACAGACAGACAGACAGACAGACAGACAGACAGACAGACAGACAGACAGACAGACAGACAGACAGACAGACAGACAGACAGACAGAGAGTTAGCACACAGGCTGGGGGACAGACAGCTAGCAGTGGCGCTGGAGATGTTTGGTATATGTGCACGTGTGTACTTCTGGGAGTGTATTGACTGTGTGTTATGGAGCTGAACATGCACAGACAGGAAGGTGATGTTTAACAAAGAGAGAGAAGGATAAACAGACAGACAGAGAGCAGACTCTAAACAGTAATTAAAGGATCAGTTAGGGAAGTTGAGGTAGAGATACACTCAGCTGTAATCACATGGAAAAATACGACACACCTTTATGAACCCCAGGGTGGGGAGAGATATACAGTGTGTGTGTGTTACCTGTAGAAGCAGCAGAAGATGTCAAAGCGCCGGTCCTCTCTGCGATACAGGTCCATACTGAGGATGGCAGGGAAGATGAGCAGTACCATGGCAAAGTTAAACACCACCACCACCGCAGCCTGGCCAGGGAGAACACACACACACACACACACACACACACACACACACACACACACACACACACACACACACACACACACACACACACACACACACACACACACACACACACACACACACACACACACACACACACACACACACACACACACACACACACACACACACACACACACACACACACACACACACACACACAGGGAACAATTGGTTAACTTATCAGGCTACCATGAGTTGGGAGGGGGTAGTTTATAGAGTTCCTACAGGGGTCTACATGGAATATGCAAAACAAGCCGACGAAGCGTAGCGCAGTGTCGCTTCTCGTCTCAAAAAGGGCGTCTCCTTATAGCGTGCTCGGGCACTACCGTGTCACGTGAAAATTGTAACGCGTCTTATCATACTTTCCGTGACCGTGGGGGCAGTGTTGTGTCGGCAATGAAGCTTGCTTGCTTCCTTGATCTGATCTATGGGCTATAGGTTATCGCATGAAATCAGCTTATTTTGAATTGATAAGCAAATATAAGTTGTGTTGTGACAAGGTAGGGGTGGTATACAGAAGATACCCCTATTTGGTAAAAGACCAAGTCCACCATATTATGGCAAGAACAGCTCAAATAAACAAAGAAAAATGACAGCCCATCATTACTTTAAGACATGAAGGTCGGTGAATTCGGAAAATGTCAAGAACTTTGATAGTTTCTTCAAGCGCGGTCTCAAAAAACGTCAAGCGCTATGATGAAACTGGCTCTCATGAGGACCGCCACAGGAAAGGAAGACCCAGAGTTACCTCTGCTGTTCATTAGAGTTACCAGCTTCAGAAATTGCAGCCCAAATAAATGCTTCACAGAGTTCAAGTAACAGATACATCTCAACATAAACTGCTCAGAGGAGACTGTGTGAATCAGGCCTTCATGGTCGAAATGCTGCAAAGAAACCACTACTAAGTGACACCAATAAGAAGAGACTTGCTTGGGCCAGGAAACACAAGCAATGGCCATTAGACCGATGGAAATCTGTCCTTTGGTCTGATGAGTCCAAATTTCAGATTTTTGGTTCCAACCACCGTGCCTTTGTGAGCTGAATAGCAGATGAACAGATGATCTCTGCATGCGTGGTTCCCACCATGAAGCATGAAGGAGGTGTGATGGTGCTTTGCCAGTGACGCTGTCTGTGACTCATTTAGAATTCAAGGCACACTTAACCAGCATGGCTACCACAGCATTATGCAGCGATACGCCATCTCATCTGGTTTGCGCTTAGTGGGATTATCATTTGTTTTTCAACAGGACAATGACCTAAAACACACCTCCAGGCTGTGTAAAGGCTATTTGACCAAGAAGGAGAGTGATGGAGTGCTGCATCAGATGACCTGTCCTCCACAATCACCCAACCTCAACCCAGGTAAGATGGTTTGGGATGAGTTGGACTGCAGACTGAAGGAAAAGCAAACAGCAAGTGCTCAGCATATGTGGGAACTCCTTCAATACCTTTGTTAAAGCATTGCAGGTGAAGCTGGTTGAGAGAATGCCAAGAGTGTTCAAAGCAAAAGGTGGCTACTTTGAAAAATCTCAAATATAAAATATATTTTGATTTGTTTCTTTTTTTTACCCCTTTTTTCTCCCCAATTTTCGTGGTATCCAATTGTTGTAGTAGCTACTAGCTTGTCTCATCGCTACAACTCCCGTACGGGCTCAGGAGAGACGAAGGTTGAAAGTCATGCGTCCTCCGATACACAACCCAACCAGCCGTACTGCTTCTTAACACAGCGCACATCCAACCCGGAAGCCAGCCGCACCAATGTGTCGGAGGGTACACCTGGCAACCTTGGTTAGCGCTCACTGCGCCCGGCCCGCCACAGCAGTCGCTGGTGCGCGATGAGACAAGGACATCCCTACCGACCAAGCCCTCCCTAACCCGGACGACGCTAGGTCAATTGTGCGTCGCCCCACGGACCTCCCGGTCGCGGCCGGTTACGACAGAGCCTGGGCGCGAACCCAAGGACTCTGATGGCGCAGCTGGCGCTGCAGTACAGCGCCCTTAACCACTGCACCACCCGGGAGGCATTTAACACATTGTTCCATATGATTCCATATTCCACGATTCCATATGTGTTATTTCATAGTTTTGATGTCTTCAATATTCTACAATGTAGAACATTTAAAAAAATAACATCCAGGACCTATATACTAGGCGGTGTCAGAGGAAAGCCTATACAATTGTCAGACTCCGGTCACCCAAGTTATAGACTGTTTTCTCTGCACTCGCTGTTTGTTTGTTATCTATGCAGAGTCACTTCGTCCCCACCTACATGTACAGATTACCTTAACTTGCCTGTACCCCTGCACACTGACTTGGTACTGGTGCCCCTTGTATATAGCCTCGTTATTGTTATTCTTATTGTATTACTTTTTATTTTGTTTATTTTTTACTTTAGTTTATTTAGTAAATATTTTTAAATGGATTGTTGGTTAAGGGCTTGTAAGGGCTTTTAACATCCTTATCATTTATCGCCCTCCAGGTTCCCTCGGAGAGTTCATCAATGAGCTTGATGCCTTGATAAGCTCCTTTCCTGAGGACGGCTCACCTCTCACAGTTCTGGGCGACTTTAACCTCCCCACGTCTACCTTTGACTCTTTCCTCTCTGCCTCCTTCTTTCCACTCCTCTCCTCTTTTGACCTCACCCTCTCACCTTCCCCCCCTACTCACAAGGCAGGCAATACGCTCGACCTCATCTTTACTAGATGCTGTTCTTCCACTAACCTCATTGCAACTCCCCTCCAAGTTTCCGACCACTGCCTTGTATCCTTTTCCCTCTCGCTCTCATCCAACACCTCCCACACTGCCCCTACTCGGATGGTATCGCGCCGTCCCAACCTTCGCTCTCTCTCCCCCGCTACTCTCTCCTCTTCCATCCTATCATCTCTTCCCTCCGCTCAAACCTTCTCCCACCTATCTCCTGATTCTGCCTCCTCAACCCTCCTCTCCTCCCTCTCTGCATCCCTTGACTCTCTATGTCCCCTATCCTCCAGGCCGGCTCGGTCCTCCCCTCCCGCTCCGTGGCTCGATGACTCATTGCGAGCTCACAGAACAGGGCTCCGGGCAGCCGAGCGGAAATGGAGGAAAACTCGCCTCCCTGCGGACCTGGCATCCTTTCACTCCCTCCTCTCTACATTTTCCTCCTCTGTCTCTGCTGCTAAAGCCACTTTCTACCACGCTAAATTCCAAGCATCTGCCTCTAACCCTAGGAAGCTCTTTGCCACCTTCTCCTCCCTCCTGAATCCTCCGCCCCCTCCCCCTCCTCCCTCTCTGCAGATGACTTCGTCAACCATTTTGAAAAGAAGGTCGACGACATCCGATCCTCGTTTGCTAAGTCAAACGACACCGCTGGTTCTGCTCACACTGCCCTACCCTGTGCTCTGACCTCTTTCTCCCCTCTCTCTCCAGATGAAATCTCGCGTCTTGTGACGGCCGGCCGCCCAACAACCTGCCCGTTTGACCCTATCCCCTCCTCTCTTCTCCAGACCATTTCCGGAGACCTTCTCCCTTACCTCACCTCGCTCATCAACTCATCCCTGACCGCTGGCTACGTCCCTTCCGTCTTCAAGAGAGCGAGAGTTGCACCCCTTCTGAAAAAACCTACACTCGATCCCTCCGATGTCAACAATTACAGACCAGTATCCCTTCTTTCTTTTCTCTCCAAAACTCTTGAACGTGCCGTCCTTGGCCAGCTCTCCCGCTATCTCTCTCTGAATGACCTTCTTGATCCAAATCAGTCAGGTTTCAAGACTAGTCATTCAACTGAGACTGCTCTCCTCTGTATCACGGAGGCGCTCCGCACTGCTAAAGCTAACTCTCTCTCCTCTGCTCTCATCCTTCTAGATCTATCGGCTGCCTTCGATACTGTGAACCATCAGATCCTCCTCTCCACCCTCTCCGAGTTGGGCATCTCCGGCGCGGCCCACGCTTGGATTGCGTCCTACCTGACAGGTCGCTCCTACCAGGTGGCGTGGCGAGAATCTGTCTCCTCACCACGCGCTCTCACCACTGGTGTCCCCCAGGGCTCTGTTCTTGGCCCTCTCCTATTCTCGCTATACACCAAGTCACTTGGCTCTGTCATAACCTCACATGGTCTCTCTTATCATTGCTATGCAGACGACACACAATTAATCTTCTCCTTTCCCCCTTCTGATGACCAGGTGGCGAATCGCATCTCTGCATGTCTGGCAGACATATCAGTGTGGATGACGGATCACCACCTCAAGCTGAACCTCGGCAAGACGGAGCTGCTCTTCCTCCCGGGGAAGGACTGCCCGTTCCATGATCTCGCCATCACGGTTGACAACTCCATTGTGTCCTCCTCCCAGAGCGCCAAGAACCTTGGCGTGATCCTGGACAACACCCTGTCGTTCTCAACCAACATCAAGGCGGTGGCCCGTTCCTGTAGGTTCATGCTCTACAACATCCGCAGAGTACGACCCTGCCTCACACAGGAAGCGGCGCAGGTCCTAATCCAGGCACTTGTCATCTCCCGTCTGGATTACTGCAACTCGCTGTTGGCTGGGCTCCCTGCCTGTGCCATTAAACCCCTTCAACTCATCCAGAACGCCGCAGCCCGTCTGGTGTTCAACCTTCCCAAGTTCTCTCCGTCACCCCGCTCCTCCGTTCTCTCCACTGGCTTCCAGTTGAAGCTCGCATCCGCTACAAGACCATGGTGCTTGCCTACGGAGCTGTGAGGGGAACGGCACCTCAGTACCTCCAGGCTCTGATCAGGCCCTACACCCAAACAAGGGCACTGCGTTCATCCACCTCTGGCCTGCTCGCCTCCCTACCACTGAGGAAGTACAGTTCCCGCTCAGCCCAGTCAAAACTGTTTGCTGCTCTGGCCCCCCAATGGTGGAACAAACTCCCTCACGACGCCAGGACAGCGGAGTCAATCACCACCTTCCGGAGACACCTGAAACCCCACCTCTTTAAGGAATACCTAGGATAGGATAAAGTAATCCTTCTCACCCCCCCCTTAAAAGATTTAGATGCACTATTGTTAAGTGACTGTCCCACTGGATGTCATAAGGTGAATGCACCAATTTGTAAGTCGCTCTGGATAAGAGCGTCTGCTAAATGACTTAAATGTAATGTAATGTAAATGTAAGTAAGCATTTCACGGTAAAGTCTACACTTGTTGTACTCGGCGCATGTGACAAATAAAATTGCATTGGATTTGATTTGAATGAGTAGGTGTGTCCAAACTTTTGACTGGTACTGTATATAAAAATGTACATGTAAAACGTCTATGTCAAATGTATGTACTGTATACGCAGCAGAAGCTGTAAAAAACTAAAAAACTTCAAAGATATGTGTCCTCCGAAGACGGGTGGAGGTGGATGGGTTAATAAAGAAAGAAGGAAAAAAATAAGAAGGAAAAAAAAAGAGTGTGAGTGTGTAAGAGGAGAACATGAGAGAAAATAAAATGAGAGAGAGTGTCGTGTGTAGCTCTTAGAGCCGTAAAGAGTAGAGGGTGGGGGTTGGGGTTAGGCTGGGGCCCTGCCCAGAGTACAATCTGGATCCTGTGTAGCTGCCAGACCACTGAACACACACACACACACACACACACACACACACACACACACACACACACACACACACACACACACACACACACACACACACACACACACACACACACACACACACACACACACACACACACACACACACACACACACACTAAGTCCTGTGTGTGTGCCAGGCCACCCAAGGAGACAGAGGCCTGCAGGGCTTGAGGTGATGAACAGGCGCAACGGCTCAGAGACAACATACACCCCTACACACACACGCACGCACCCAAGAACACACTCTTTCACACACACACACACACACACACACACACACACACACACACACACACACACACACACACACACACACACACACACACACACACACACACACACACACACACACACACACACACACACACACACACACACACACACACACACACACACACACACACACACACACACACACACTCGCGGGCTCTCACTACTGCCAGTTTACAGCAACCCATTCCATCCCACTGTAACCACGCCTTAACACCAACCAGACACACACACACACACACCGCTCCCCCTCTCTCATTCCTTACCTTCCTTACCTCACAAGTCTCAATTCCATGCACAGCACAAGAAAGCGAGAAAGGTAGAGAGAGAAAAAGGAGAGAGAGGCATGAGGGTGAGGGGGAGTAAGATGGAGGAGGGAGAAAGAACGGAACACATAGATTCCTAGTCTGACCACACAAACACATCACATTTCTGTTGCTCCCGGCTCCGTAAGGATTTTCCTAATGAAATCAACCTCTAAACACACACAAACACGCCAGGTGTGGCCAATGGCTGACCCCAGTAAAGAGACTGGAGCTGCAGTGTGGCTTATCTTCCTCTCTTTGTCTAGCTCAGATCCACACTCTTTTGTTTCTTCCAGACTGAAGGAGGGGAGGAAATGGAGAGATGTGATAAAGAGAGAGAGAGAGAAAAAAGAGAGACGAATCCCTCAGTTCCAGAGAGGAGTAGACTGGAGGAAGTTGTTAATGCTGATAAAGACAAGAATGTGCTTTCAGACACACGCACGCACTCCCACGCATGCCTGCACACACACACACACACACACACACACACACACACACACACACACACACACACACACACACACACACACACACACACACACACACACACACACACACACACACACACACACACACACACACACACACACACACACACACACACACCTCCATGTATGGTATTTGTCTGTGATGTGTGTCCTGGTTCTATCAGACCTTTGGGCTAAGTAGAGCATGTTTGACAGGCCCCTGTACTAAAGCCATCTGTCCACATATACTAATATCAGAGTAAAGTCTCGCCTGCATCAGGAGGGGGGTTGCGTGTAGGTGAGTGTGTGAGTTGTGTACGTCCAGACATATCTGCGGCGTGGTATGTGTAGCGTGCAGCTGGGCTTGTTGTCAGGGCAATGGCACAGGAACTCAACCACCTCTTCCTTGGGTCAGAGGTCAAACAGCAGTGTGTGTGTGTGTGTGTGTGTCAAGGTATTTCGCCACACGCACAGATGAGAGAGAGTAGAAGCAGACAGATAGACAAGACATATAGATGAGGAGAGAGGATGACTGATCTCTCTAACCCCCAGCATTGTCTAACTGTTTCCTCTGTCACCCCCTCCTCTATCTCTTTGTGGTGTGATGACATTACTAATTAATGACAGATATGAGTAAGGACCCCCCCAACCCTCCTAACACCCCCATCCTACACCCCTCTAACCTCTCTCTCTACCTACCTCCCACACTGGTATCACAAGCACACACACACACACACACACACACACACACACACACACACACACACACACACACACACACACACACACACACACACACACACACACACACACACACACACACACACACACACACACACACACACACACACACACATGGATTGGGTTACGTGGACCCAATCGGGACAGATATTGGGCCCACCACTAATCAAATCCCATGGGTCGACTACAACACAACCTTACCGTGAAATGCTTACTTACAAGCCCTTAACCAACAATCCATTTCAAAATATTTACTAAATAAACTAAAGTAAAAAATAACTAAAATAAAAAGTAACACAATAAAATAACAATAACAAGGCTATATACAGGGGGTACCGATACCAAGGCTATATACAGGGGGTACCGGTACCAAGGCTATATACAGGGGGTACCGGTACCAAGGCTATATACAGGGGGTACCGGTACCAAGGCTATATACAGGGGGTACCGGTACCAAGGCTATATACAGGGGGTACCGGTACCAAGGCTATATACAGGGGGTACCGGTACCAAGGCTATATACAGGGGGTACCGGTACCAAGGCTATATACAGGGGGCACCAGTACAGAGTGTGTCACAAGGGGGTCAAGGGATATTCACTCACTTTCAGTTTGATGAATGAAATCAATAAAAAGCGTCTCGAGAAATCTGGGGCTGATGAACGGGGACTGTTAGATAAATGCCCCCCCCCCTCACACACACACACACACACACACACACACACACACACACACACACACACACACACACACACACACACACACACACACACACACACACACACACACACACACACACACACACACACACACACACACACACACACACACACACACACGTACCTGGAGAGAGAAGGCTCGTAGGGCAGGTATTGGGATGAGGGCTGCCATGAAAAAGGCAGTGACGTTACTGATGGAGGTGAGAGCTACACTTGCTCCTGTCCTCTTCAAACACTCCCCCGTACGGTCCTACATCACGCAGAGAGAGAGAGAGAGAGAGAGAGAGAGAGAGAGAGAGAGAGAGAGAGAGAGAGAGAGAGAGAGAGAGAGAGAGAGAGAGAGAGAGAGAGAGAGAGAGAGAGAGAGAAACCCATTAGAATCCCCAACCTGTTCAGAGAGTCGGCTACAAAACCCAGCGCATTGCAAGAGGGTACATGGCGAGACAATTGGTATGACATCAGGATATATGAAAAATAACAGGGGGGTATCAACAGCTGCAAAAAAAAGCATGGTACGTTCCAACTTCCAACTTGATCGAAAAGCAAATGTTTGAGTCGGTGAAGATATCTGACAGGGTGATTAACAGCTTTTGACATTGACATTGATTTGGTGAAATGTCTCCATCTTCTGCCTCGGGTGATTAGGAGTGGAATCTCTCTGCTTATCTCTCCATGACACCTCAATAAGCCCCAGATTAGGAAGACTGCAACGCGGCTTGTGTGGCTTTTTAGAGGGACAGAGAGCGCTTTCTACACACACTGACGTGAAACTCCCCCCCCCCCCAAAATACACTCATCTCACTTAACTGCCACAGGCACAAAACCCTATTCATCATGTCTTACCGCTATCTGCTCCAAATGGATCTACACACACACACACACACACACACACACACACACACACACACACACACACACACACACACACACACACACACACACACACACACACACACACACACACACACACACACACACACACACACACACACCTCTCAGAGGGTTTGCTGGCGTGTGTGTGTGTGTGTGTGTGTGTGTGTGTGTGTGTGTGTGTGTGTGTGTGTGTGTGTGTGTGTGTGTGTGTGTGTGTGTGTGTGTGTGTGTGTGTGTGTGTGTGTGTGTGTGTGTGTGTGTGTGCGTGCGTGCGTGTGAAGTGTTGAGGACGTGCAGGACCACACACAGAGCTGGTGAGTGTGTGTCAGTGTCAGACAGAAGAGATCAGGTTCCGTTTACGTCTCATCTCCGCCACATAAAGGAAACCGGGGGATGGAGGGATGGAGGGAGGAGAGGTGCGTGGGGGAAAACAAAAACAAGCAAATACATGTCTGTGTTTTCCCTTTTCCCATGCTGGAGATGGAAAATAATCCTCTCCACACACACACACACACCACACACACACACACACACACACACACACACACACACACACACACACACACACACACACACACACACACACACACACACACACACACACACACACACACACACACACACACACACACACACACACACATTTGTTTTGCTATCCTTATGGGGACCAAAAAATTGATTTTCACTCGAAGTCCTGTTTTCCCTAACCCCTAACATTACCCTAACCCTAACCCCTAACATTACCCTAACCATAACCTCTAACATTACCCTAACCCTAACATTACCCTAACCCTAACCCCTAACATTACCCTAACCCTAACCCCTAACATTACCCTAACCCTAACCCCTAACATTACCCTAACCCTAACCCCTAACATTACCCTAACCCTAACCCCTAACATTACCCTAACCCTAACCTCTAACATTACCCTAACCCTAACCCCTAACATTACCCTAACCCTAACCCCTAACATTACCCTAACCCTAACCCCTAACATTACCCTAACCCTACCTCCTAACATTACCCTAACCCCTAACATTACTCTAACCCTAACCCCTAACATTACCCTAACCCTAACCCCTAACATTACTCTAACCCTAACCCCTAACATTACCCTAACCCTAACCCCTAACATTACCCTAACCCTAACCGCTAACATTACCCTAACACTACCTCCTAACATTACCCTAAGCCTAACCCCTAACATTACCCTAACCCTAACCCCTAACATTACCCTAACCCTAACCCCTAACATTACCCTAACCCTAACCCCTAACATTACCCTAACCCTAACCTCTAACATTACCCTAACCCTAACCCCTAACATTACCCTAACCCTAACCCCTAACATTACCCTAACCCTAACCCCTAACATTACCCTAACCCTAACCCCTAACATTACCCTAACCCTAACCCCTAACATTACCCTAACCCTAACCCCTAACATTACCCTAACCATAACCCCCAACATTACCCTAACCCTAACTCCTAACATTACCCTAACCCTAACTCATAACATTACCCTAACCCTAACTCCTAACATTACCCTAACCCCTAACATTACCCTAACCCTAACCCCTAACATTACCCTAACCCTAACCCAAAACATTACCCTAACCCTAAACCCTAACATTACCCTAACCCTAACCTCTAACATTACCCTAACCCTAACATTACCCTAACCCTAACCCCTAACATTACCCTAACCCTAACCCCTAACATTACCCTAACCCTAACTCATAACATTACCCTAACACTACCTCCTAACATTACCCTAACCCTACCTCCTAACATTACCCTAACCCTAACCCCTAACATTACCCTAACCCTAACCCCTAACATTACCCTAACCCTAACTCCTAACATTACCCTAACCCTAACCCCTAACATTACCCTAACCCTAACCCCTAACATTACCCTAACCCTAACTCCTAACATTACCCTAACCCTAACCCCTAACATTACCCTAACCCTACTTCATAACATTACCCTAACCCTAACATTACCCTAACCCTAACCCCTAACATTACCCTAACCCTAACCCCTAACATTACCCTAACCCTAACTCCTAACATTACCCTAACCCTAACCCCTAACATTACCCTAACCCTAACTCCTAACATTACCCTAACCCTAACCCCTAACATTACCCTAACCCTAACTCCTAACATTACCCTAACCCTAACTCCTAACATTACCCTAACCATACCTCCTAACATTACCCTAACCCTAACCCCTAACATTACCCTAACCCTAACTCCTAACATTACCCTAACCCTAACCCATAACATTACCCTAATCCTAACTCCTAACATTACCCTAACTCCTAACATTACCCTAACCCTACCTCCTAACATTACCCTAACCCTAACCCCTAACATTACACTAACCATAACCCCCAACATTACCCTAACCCTAACTCCTAACATTACCCTAACCCTAACTCCTAACATTACCCTAACCCCTAACATTACCCTAACCCTAACCCCTAACATTACCCTAACCCTAACCCCTAACATTACCCTAACCCTAACCCCTAAGATTACCCTGACCCTAACTCCTAACATTACCCTAACCCTAACCCCTAACATTACCCTAACCCTAACCCCTAACATTACCCTAACCCCAACTCCTAACATTGCCCTAACCCTAACCCCTAACATTACCCTAACCCTAACTCCTAACATTACCCTAACCCCTAACATTACCCTAACCCTAACTCCTAACATTACCCTAACCCTAACTCCTAACATTACCCTAACCCTAACATTACCCTAACCCTAACCCCTAACATTACCCTAACCCTAACTCCTAACATTACCCTAGCCCCTAACATTACCCTAACCCTAACCCCTAACATTACCCTAACCCTAACTCCTAACATTACCCTAACCCTAACCCCTAACATTACCCTAACCCCTAACATTACCATAACCCTAACCCCTAACATTACCCTAACCCTGACTCCTAACATTACCCTAACCCTAACCCCTAACATTACCCTAACCCTAACCCCTAACATTACCCTAACCCTAACCCCTAACATTACCCTAACCCTAACCCCTAACATTACCCTAACCCTAACCCCTAACATTACCCTAACCCTAACTCCTAACATTACCCTAACCCTAACTCCTAACATTACCCTAACCCTAACCCATAACATTACCCTAACCCCTAACATTACCCTAACCCTAACCCCTAACATTACCCTAACCCTAACCCCTAACATTACCCTAACCGTAACTCCTAACATTACCCTAACCCTAACTCCTAACTCTAGAAGTATCCTTATCCCTTAACCTAACTCCTATGCCTAAAATAACCTGTTTCCTTGTGGGGGCCGGCGAAATGTCCCCACTTGTCTGAATTGTCCTTGTTTTACTATCATTGTGAGGACTTCTGGTCCCCTCAAGGATATAAAAACAAACACACACACACCAAAGTTAAACCCAGCAAAAGCCTCTCTCTTCTTGCCTGCTAGTAAAAACCTATACTTGTTTTTTGACTATACAAAAGTTCTGTTCATTTGTTCCAGATATCTGCACACATTCACAGAAGTCCCGATCCCTTGCAGCGGTGTATATACCGAATGCTTCTATCTTCCTTTGAATGTTTGGCTGTGTGTGTGTGTGTGTGTGTGTGTGTGTGTGTGTGTGTGTGTGTGTGTGTGTGTGTGTGTGTGTGTGTGTGTGTGTGTGTGTGTGTGTGTGTGTGTGTGTGTGTGTGTGTGTGTGTGTATGCGTGTATATGTGTATGTGTCTGTGTGTCTCTCTGTGTGTGTGTGTGTGTGTGTGTGTGTGTGTGTGTGTGTGTGTGTGTGTGTGTGTGTGTGTGTGTGTGTGTGTGTGTGTGTGTGTGTGTGTGTGTGTGTGTGTGTGTGTGTGTGTGTGTGTTGATGTTGCACCACAGGCGGAGACAGGCTCACACACATTCCTCTAGGTGAGTGATAAGAGGAGGGGGAGACAGAGAGAGGGAGAGAGGGAGGGGGGGGCTGTTCAATCTTCCCCTCTTATCAAGGGCACATTTAGACCTGGGAAACTCACCTGGCCCCATATTTTTTTTTTAAGTCTCAGTGTGCTGAGCCAGGGTCAGGAATCCCTCTGTTCATATAATCGTGTTAATTTTGATCTAAATAATGCATAACTGGTCCTATATCAGCTCTCCTACTCTGAGATGGTTCTTCAGTGCAGGCTGGGAATAAAGGAGTCCCGCCCCTATGTGATCAATCACTCAATCAATCAATCACTCACTCACTCACTCACTCACTCACTCACTCACTCAATCAATCAATCAATCAATCACGTGTATTTAGAAAGACCTTCTTACATCAGCTGATGTCACAAAGTGCTGTACAGAAACCCAGTGTGGTGTGGAAGCATAGTGTTGTTGCTGTGGAAGCATAATGTTGCTGCTGTGGAAGCTTAGTGTTGTTGCTGTGGAAGCATAGTGTTGCTGCTGTGGAAGCATAGTGTTGTTGCTGTGGAAGCATAGTGTTGCTGTTGTGGAAGCATAGTGTTGCTGCTGTGGAAGCATAGTGTTGCTGCTGTGGAAGCATAGTGTTGCTGCTGTGGAAGCGTAGTGTTGCTGCTGTGGAAGCATAGTGTTGTTGCTATGGAAGCATAGTGTTGTTGCTGTTGAAGCATAATGTTGCTGCTGTGGAAGCATAGTGTTGTTGTTGTGGAAGCATAGTGTTGCTGCTGTGAATGCATAGTGTTGCTGCTGTGGAAGCATAGTGTTGCTGCTGTGGAAGCATAGTGTTGCTGCTGTGGATGCATAGTGTTGCTGCTGTGGAAGCATAGTGTTGCTGCTGTGGAAGCATAGTGTTGCTGCTGTGGAAGCATAGTGGTGTTGCTGTGGAAGCATAGTGTTGCTGCTGTGGAAGCATAGTGTTGCTGCTGTGGAAGCATAGTGGTGTTGCTGTGGAAGCATAGTGTTGCTGCTGTGGAAGCATAGTGTTGCTGCTGTGGAAGCATAGTGTTGCTGCTGTGGAAGCATAGTGTTGTTGCTGTGGAAGCATAGTGTTGCTGCTGTGGAAGCAGTGTTGCTGCTGTGGAAGCATAGTGTTGCTGCTGTGGAAGCATAGTGTTGCTGCTGTGGAAGCATATGGTTGCTGCTGTGGAAGCATAGTGTTGTTGCTGTGGAAGCATAGTGTTGCTGCTGTGGAAGCATAGTGTTGTTGCTGTGGAAGCATAGTGTTGCTGCTGTGGAAGCATAGTGTTGTTGCTATGGAAGCATAGTGTTGTTGCTGTGGAAGCATAATATTGCTGCTGTGGAAGCATAGTGTTGTTGCTGTGGAAGCATAGTGTTGCTGTTGTGGAAGCATAGTGTTGCTGCTGTGGAAGCATAGTGTTGCTGCTGTGGAAGCATAGTGTTGTTGCTGTGGAAGCATAGTGTTGCTGCTGTGGAAGCAGTGTTGCTGCTGTGGAAGCATAGTGTTGCTGCTGTGGAAGCATAGTGTTGTTGCTGTGGAAGCATAGTGTTGTTGCTATGGAAGCATAGTGTTGTTGCTGTGGAAGCATAATATTGCTGCTGTGGAAGCATAGTGTTGTTGCTGTGGAAGCATAGTGTTGCTGTTGTGGAAGCATAGTGTTGCTGCTGTGGAAGCATAGTGTTGCTGCTGTGGAAGCATAGTGTTGTTGCTGTGGAAGCATAGTGTTGCTGCTGTGGAAGCAGTGTTGCTGCTGTGGAAGCATAGTGTTGCTGCTGTGGAAGCATAGTGTTGCTGCTGTGGAAGCATAGTGTTGTTGCTGTGGAAGCATAGTGTTGCTGCTGTGGAAGCATAGTGTTGTTGCTGTGGAAGCATAGTGTTGCTGCTGTTGAAGCATAGTGTTGTTGCTATGGAAGCATAGTGTTGTTGCTGTGGAAGCATAATGTTGCTGCTGTGGAAGCATAGTGTTGTTGCTGTGGAAGCATAGTGTTGCTGCTGTGAATGCATAGTGTTGCTGCTGTGGAAGCATAGTGGTGTTGCTGTGGAAGCATAGTGTTGCTGCTGTGGAAGCATAGTGTTGCTGCTGTGGAAGCATAGTGTTGCTGCTGTGGAAGCATAGTGTTGCTGCTGTGGAAGCATAGTGTTGCTGCTGTGGAAGCATAGTGTTGCTGCTGTGGAAGCATAGTGTTGTTGCTGTGTCTCACCTCAAAGGGGATCTTCTTGTTCTGTCCCGTCTCACTGAACGCGTGGGCCAGGAGAAACACATCATCCACACCCACACCCAGTGCCAGGAATGGTAGCACCTGAAACACACACATCCGTTAGTCAGTCTGTGTGGGTGTGAATGTTGTGTGTGACTGAGGTCTCAATGATGGATTATCTGCCTGCAGTACGTACAGGAGGCGGTGTGTGTAACCTTTGACTGATTGATGTGTGTGTGTGTGTGTTTGCTACCTGTGTGGTGGCAGCGTTGAAGGATATGCCCAACAGAGAGCAGAGCCCCAGGCCTGCAGCCACAGACAGCGCCACCAACAGGACACCGGCCAGTCCTACAGCTCCCTGAGACTTAGCACAGTCCCAACGTAGCATGGTCAGACACGCATAGGCCAACTATACAGAATGAGAAAGAGAGAGTCAACACACACACACGCGCGCGCGCACACACAGCTATGGTTGATGTAGTGTGTGGAGCCACAGGTGTGTGTTGTCAGTCACCATCAGCAGGTAGCCGCTGGCCACTCGTATGACGCTGACATCAGAGAAAGACTTGAGGATGTCTTCCAGAGTGGTGGTGGTAAACGACAACACCTTCTGAGACGAGTTGACGGCTACACTCTGCTGTACTGCCTGGAGAGAGAGAGAGAGAGAGAGAGAGAGAGAGAGAGAGAGAGAGAGAGAGAGAGAGAGAGAGAGAGAGAGAGAGAGAGAGAGAGAGAGAGAGAGAGAGAGAGAGAGAGAGAGAGAGAGAGAGAGAGAGGGAGGGAGGGAAAGAGAGAGGGAGGGAGGGAGGGAGGGAGGGAAAGAGAAATATCACATGTTGAATGTGATGTAAAAGCAAGCAACGCTCAACACTTCACTGATGCTCACCAGAGCACCGTTTCATTGATAAACACACACACACACACACACACACACACACACACACACACACACACACACACACACACACACACACACACACACACACACACACACACACACACACACACACACACACACACACACACACACACACACACACACACACACACACACACACACACACACACACACACACACACACACACACACACACACACACACACAGTAGAGTTGTAGTCTCTTTCCCTGATGCTTTCCAGAGCAGTATTTCATTGATAAAAATACAGTTCTCTCAAACAAATGATCACACTTCTTCCCTCGCACTGGGCCCCAAGATGAATGGCTGACACACACGCACACTCTCACTCACGTACACGCACACACACACACACACACAGAGTCACACCGTGCGGAGCTCGGGGGCCTTCAAAAACAAAGAGCAGATGATGTCACACGTGAGCCACCAATGGGTCCACAGCTGGAAAATAGATTGTGTGTGTGTGTGTTAAAGAGTTTCAACGCCCACTAAATGTGTTCCAGATGTCCTACTCTCCCCTGCACAGCCCCTAACTCTAACCGACCGTCACACACCCTCACTGGGCCAAATATCTACTGGGGGCCCAGGCGTACATATGTGGCCTACAGAGTACCAGGGTCCCAGACGGCAAGTTCAGATACAGGACGTAAACTTCAGCTTTAGAGACGGGGCCTGGGCTATCCTGGGGGCCCAGGCTTCACGTGTGTTAATGCTGGGCTGACATTAAAACGTGACCCCTGGCCAGGATGGACAAAGCCCTGCCATGATACATTTGCAGCGCATTGCTAATGCCTTCAATCACAGCCGTAGTGTATTATACCATAAGCTGCTGCTGATGCTAGCACTGCCTCCAAAACTAGGGCAGAG
>NC_060176.1:44068007-44122449 GCF_021184085.1 Oncorhynchus gorbuscha
GCGAGCCACGTCGAAGGGCTGCAACACAACAACATGGGTATGTGTCTGCATGGGTGTGTGCACGTATGGGTGTATGGATGCATGTGTACATGTACTGTACATGGATATATATGTGTGTGTGTGTACCTTGGTGGTGTTCTTGTTGGGAGCCGTGAGGGGACAGTCGGGGTCTTGGGGGTTGAGACAGGGTCGGTCCATGTAGCCGTGTCCCACGTCAGCCTTCTCCAGCATCTCCTCCCAGCTGTCCACCTGGAACTTCAGAGTCCGCAGCTCCGTCAGGAACTCCTTGGGGTCAAAGTTGGTCCACTGCAGAGGGGGCTTTCCACTGCGGAGGGGGAGGGACACACACCAGAGTGATCAGAACATACACACGTAGCTAAGCTAGGTGAGTTTGTTCCTCACTGCCCTCTCTCTTCTCCCCTTCAGCATTAACTCTCTCTCTGGTTCAGATCACATTGTATGTGTTTAACCAGGCTCGGGTCAGTTTCCGGGCCTCCCAACCCATAGTAAAAACCTTTTTTATTGTTGGGGGTAGCAAGGGAAACATGCAGAGAGAGAGAGAGAGAGAGAGAGAGAGAGAGAGAGAGAGAGAGAGAGAGAGAGAGAGAGAGAGAGAGAGAGAGAGAGAGAGAGAGAGAGAGAGAGAGAGAGAGAGAGAGAGAGAGAGAGAGAGAGAGAGAGAGAGAGAGAGAGAGAGAGAGAGAGAGAGAGAGAGAGAGAGAGAGAGAGAGAGAGATCTGCTGAATATTACTGTAGTGGGGAACTATTAGAAACTGAAAGGCCAGACAGTGGTGTGAGGCCCCGAGCTGGAGAGAAACAAATGCCAGCGATGTGCCTGCCAGATACAGCGACACAGACCAATGTTTCAGGTCGGTTTAATCCAGTTGCATGTCTGTGTTGGGTGTCTATTAGTTGGGGTTGTGTGTGATTGGCAGCCACTAGGAGAGGTGGGTAAACACACCTCCAAATCACAGAATGACACAATCTCCAACATCTCGAAGAACATTCCAGAATCCAACGCTACAGAACCGCCAAAAATGTGGAGATCCGCCCAGTCGGATGAGCTGATACTAGACGTCTGTCAATAGTCATGGTTTCCAGATCTACAGGCTGTGATGTGGGTACAATGACGTGTGTTTGTTTTGTGTGTGTGTGGTGTGTATACTATGTACTCACGGGAGGTAGAACATTCCAGACTGGAGCTTGGCTCCCTCCCAGAAACAGTCCAGGGGCGTGATGATGAGACAGGGGTGCAGCTTCTCAATAATCTGACAGGGGACAGCAGGCACCGTGTTACCGCTGACGCTCCAATCACTACATTGTAACTAGAGGTCGACCGATTATGATTTTTCAGCGCCGATACCGATTATTGGAGGACCAAAAAAAGCCGATGCCGATTATTGGAGTTCCAAAAAGGCCGGTAACGATTATTGGAGGCCCAAAAAAAATCGATACCGATTATTGGAGGACCCAAAGGGCCGATACCGATTATTGGAGGGCCCCAAAGGGCCGATACCGATTAATCGGCCGATTTATTACTATTTTTAAATGTATTTGTAATAATGACAATTACAACAATACTGAATTAACACTTATTTTAACTTAATATAATACATCAATAAAATCAATTTAGCCTCAAGTAGAGAATGAAACATGTTCAATTTGGTTTAAATAATGCAAAAGCAAAGTGTTGGAGAAGAAAGTAAAAGTGGAATATTTGCCACGTAAGAAAGCTAACGTTTCAGCTCCCTGGGCTCGAACCAGCAACACAATGACAACAGCCACCACATCGAAGCAGCGTTACCCATGCAGAGCAAGGGAAACAATCACACCAAGGCTCAGAGCGAGTGAAGTTTGAAACGCTATTAGCATGCGCTAACTAGCCAGCCATTTCACTTTGGTCACACCAGCCTCATCTCGGGAGTTGATAGGTTTGAAGTCATAAACAGCGCAATGCTTGACGCACAACGAAGAGGTGCTGGCAAAACGCACAAAAGTGCTGTTTGAATGAATGTTTACACGCCTGCTTCTGCCTACCACCGCTCAGTCAGATACGTGTATGCTTGTATGCTCAGTCAGATTATATGCAAAACAGGACACGCTAGATAATATCTAGTAATATCATCAACCATGTGTAGTTAACGAGTGGTTATGATTGATTGTTTTTTTTATAAGATACATTTCATGCTAGCTAGCAACTTACCTTGGCTTACTGCATTTGCGTAACAGGCAGTCTCCTTGTGGAGTGCAACGAGAGAGAGGCAGGTCCTTATTGCGTTGGACTAGTTAACTGTAAGGTTGCAAGATTGAATCCCCCGAGCTGACAAGATGAAAAGCTGTCGTTCTGCATCTGAACGAGGCAGTTAACCCACCGTTTCTAGGCCGTCATTGAAAATAAGAATGTGTTCTTAACTGACTTGTCTAGTTAAATAAAGATTAGATAAATATGTTTAAAAAAACGGCAAATCAGCGCCCAAAAATACAGATTTCCGATTGTTATGAAAACTTGAAATCGGCCCTAATTAATCGGCCATTCCGATTAATCAATCGCTCGACCTCTAATTGTAACCTCACGTTATAGTAACATCACATTATAGTAACATCACATTATTCATTCTGAATGGTCTGACAGGGGACAGCAGGCACCGTGTTACCACTGGCGCTCTACCACTATGAACCACGCTCTACCCCTCCGTATACGAGGCAGTGTTTGGTGTAGAAAGAGAGAGACAAACTCAGCTCACTCATGCTTACCTGGTCCATAAAATGAGCTTCGGTAACAAGTTCTCCTGATTTGTAGCATAAATGTTCCAATTTCCATTGTCTGAAAAGACAAAATATAATTTACCACAGCAGGTTCAGACCGATCGAAACCATAATTTGTTTGAACGTGTGTGTGTGTGTGTGGTGTGGTGTGTGTGTGTCACCTGTTAAAGAGGTAAACGTGCACTCGGCTGGCCCTGATAGCTGAATCCAGGTGCTGCTGCAGCGCCTCCACAGTGAGCACGTTGGCGCCCTCCTGCCGCGGCGTCTGGATCATCAGCTGGGGACTGAACATGGCCTCCTCGCCCATCTTCTGACGCGTGTACTTCAGCTCCTGATTCACCCTGCCGCCCACTGCACACCAGAGGAGACACACACACACACACGCGTGCGCGCGCGTTCAGTCTGATATTATATGACGTACACATCTTCCCGAACCTGGTTGGATTTCGAACACGTATATTCCACTTTCTGTAACAACGAATACAATCAAATGGATTCATGTATCAATCCTCCTGAAAGAGCAGTAAGGCATGTCAGCTCCGCCACCTAGTCAGCCCCGCCACACTAATCAATGTTATCAAAACCTGTCCTAATTGACTTAGAATGTCAGTACGGTGTCATAAAAGGCCAGTCTCGGCCTCAGCGTTTGGCTCCCCAGCCCTACAGTGGTAAGAGAGGAGGGAGACACCCCTCCCTCCCTCCCTCCATGGCGTGGTGAGGCTAAGCCCTATGCGTGAGCTCCCAGCCCCTCCAGCTACAAAAGCAGCCTTATGGTAGGGCTGTGGCGGTCTTGGAATGTGAGGTTAAGGTAACTGGCCAGGGCCAATGTACACGGTCACCGAGGTAACCGTTGGGGGGGGGCGGGGGGGCAAAAAAGGGTCGTCATAATTCTGTTTGTACACTTGTTAACATGGATATGCTTCTAAATAAAAACCAATTTGAAACAAGCCATTACACTTCGTTATTACCAGGTCATTACTTATAAATATTCATCAACAAATGAAGAAATGCCAGGTTGGATGGGATCTGTTACATTTTCAAAGAGTCAAAATACAAAAGAAATGCCAACTTTGTCCTTGACTGTTGACTTTTCTACATACACATTTTTAAAATCCAAATCCTATTTTGACGCAAAAACGATTCAAACGAAGCCCGATGGGTTTTCTCCCACTTTTCCCGAAATATTCGCGTAACGTCATATACCGTGCTGCTGCGGCCATTCGATGGCACTGGCACTGACATGTTTTCTACAAAGAGAGGACGCCGTAACGAGAGATATACTGTAGCCCGAGCTATCGAAAAGATGAAATCGTGACAGGAGTGTTTGATTCTCATTAAAGAGATGGAGTCCAGACAGGCTACGTTAGGTAACGTTCTGAACGGACGTATAGGCCTTTCGAGAGAATCAGCCAGCTCTCACATGCACGTAAAAGCAGCCGCCAATCAAAACCACCAGCGTGTCAGACACAGGAGCAAACATTTCTCCTTTCCTTAAAACGTATAAGAAAATCTAGGCCTACCTTACACTCTTAGAAAAAGGGTGCTATCTAGAACCTTTTGGTTCCAAGTAGAACCTTTTCTATTCTACATGGAACCCAAAAAGGTTCTCCATGGAACCAAAAAGAGTTCTTCCTGGAACCAAAAAGGGTTCTCCCATGGAGTCAGCATGAGTGTAAGAGTGTAGGCTTTCTGAAAGTAGGCTATAAGATCATTAATTGACAAGGAAAGTACGAAGCGGACAGCTTCGCTATCGCATGAAGACGAAATTGACAATCATTCAAATCAAAATCAATACACGCAACATGCCCATAGCCTATTTATCAGCTATGCTGATTATGGAGGGGGGTGAACAAACATTTTCTACCTCCCAATCCTGCTGGCCACTCCCTCAGTCTCTACCTCCCAAGCCCTCCAATCCTGCTGGCCACTCCCTAAGTCTCTACCTCCCAAACCCTCCAATCCTGCTTGCCACTCCCTCAGTCTCTACCTCCCAAGCCCTCCAATCCTGCTGGCCCCTCCCTCAGTCTCTACCTCTCAGTCTCTACCTCCCAAACCCTCCAATCCTGCTTGCCACTCCCTCAGTCTCTACCTCCCAAGCCCTCCAATCCTGCTGGCCACTCACTCAGTCTCTACCTCCCAAGCCCTCCAATCCTGCTGGCCACTCCATCAGTCTCTACCTCCCAAGCCCTCCAATCCTTCTGGCCACTCCTTCAGTCTCTACCTCACAAAGCCCTCCAGCCCTGCTGGCCACTCCTTCAGTCTCTACCTCCCAAAACCCTCCAATCCTGCTGGCCACTTCCTCAGTCTCTAGTCTCTACCTCCCAAAACCCTCCAATCCTGCTGGCCACTGCCTCAGTCTCTCCCTCCCAGAACCCTCCAATCCTGCTGGCCACTGCCTCAGTCTCTCCCTCCCAAAACCCTCCAATCCTGCTGGCCACTGCCTCAGTCTCTACCTCCCAAACCCTCCAATCCTGCTTGCCACTCCCTCAGTCTCTACCTCCCAAGCCCTCCAATCCTGCTGGCCACTCCCTCAGTCTCTACCTCCCAAGCCCTCCAATCCTGCTGGCCACTCCATCAGTCTCTACCTCCCAAGCCCTCCAATCCTGCTGGCCACTCCTTCAGTCTCTACCTCACAAAGCCCTCCAGCCCTGCTGGCCACTCCCTCAGTCTCTACCTCCCAAAGCCCTCCAACACGGCTGGCCACTCCTTCAGTCTCTACCTCCCAAAACCCTCCAATCCTGCTGGCCACTGCCTCAGTCTCTCCCTCCCAAAACCCTCCAATCCTGCTGGCCACTGCCTCAGTCTCTCCCTCCCAAAACCCTCCAATCCTGCTGGCCACTGCCTCAGTCTCTACCACCCAAAACCCTCGAAACCTGCTGGCCACTGTCTCAGTCTCTACCTCCCAAAACCCTCCAATCCTGCTGGCCACTGCCTCAAATCTCTCCCTCCCAAAACCCTCCAATCCTGCTGGCCACTGCCTCAGTCTCTCCCTCCCAAAACCCTCCAATCCTGCTGGCCACTGCCTCAGTCTCTCCCTCCCAAAACCCTCCAATCCTGCTGGCCACTGCCTCAGTCTCTCCCTCCCAAAACCCTCCAATCCTGCTGGCCACTGCTTCAGTCTCTCCCTCCCAGAACCCTCTAATCCTGCTGGCAACTGCCTCAGTCTCTCCCTCCCAGAACCCTCCAATCCTGCTGGCCACTGCCTCAGTCTCTCCCTCCAATAACCCTCCAATCCTGCTGGCCACTGCCTCAGTCTCTCCCTCCCAGAACCCTCCAATCCTGCTGGCCACTGCCTCAGTCTCTCCCTCCCAAAACCCTCCAATCCTGCTGGCCACTGCCTCAGTCTCTCCCTCCCAGAACCCTCCAATCCTGCTGGCCACTGCCTCAGTCTCTCCCTCCCAAAACCCTCCAATCCTGCTGGCCACTGCCTCAGTCTCTCCCTCCCAGAACCCTCCAATCCTGCTGGCCACTGCCTCAGTATCTCCCTCCCAAAACCCTCCAATCCTGCTGGCCACTGCTTCAGTCTCTCCCTCCCAGAACCCTCCAATCCTGCTGGCCGCTGCCTCACTCAGACATGCTGAAACATCCACTGAAAGCTGCAAGAAAACGCTAATCAATTATTTCGGGGGGATTTTCCCCTTTAGGATGAGGCATCATTGCCTCCATCTCTGCCTCATCGGGTGTCATTTTCTGTTCATTTCCCAATGACTCGACGGGTTGAACTGCCACCCGTTTGTCGATGCGCAGCAGGTGATCTGCCGTGCCGGCCGAGGTTCGCGTTGACCTGCCTTGTCCCTATAACCTGTTTCAAGACATCATCCGTATTTGATGAAACTGACACATCTGTCTGGGACAATAAAGAAGGTTCTTCAACAAACACTGTTATTTTCCCCTCGGACATAATTTCTGGACCCTCCTCTCCTCCGTTTCATCAACACAACCAAAACAATAACGAAGGCTGAGCTGGTGAGGTTGACACACAGAGCATTTCTACTCTACTGAGTCATTGCCACAGACCATCTCTGCTCACCACTGACCATTGTCAGACTAACGTGACGCAGAATGTCAAGACAGGTCACTATTCAAACAGCACACACACACACACACACACACACACACACACACACACACACACACACACACACACACACACACACACACACACACACACACACACACACACACACACACACACACACACACACACACACACACACACACACACACACACACACACGCACGCGCAAGGCTCTGTGAGAGAACCGAGCTGAAAAATCTGTTTGAAAATCTGTTATGTTTTATATGCTCTAATTCGATTGCTCGACTACAATTCATGAAACAGGAAACAGGCATAGGCGGAATATTTTCAGCCTATTGTAATCATATTAAAGTTGAACATAAGCATGCTATTCGGTCCAGGGCCAGACCACCCAGACCACCCAGGCAGACCAGAGAGCAACGTGGAGGGAGGGGGCCATGTCTGTGCGTATTAGGGAAACGCACTTGATTCCCCCCCCCCCCGACCCAAACACAGCGCTCCCATCCGATCCGGGTCGAGTGCGTGTTTAGAATCGACATCATTAATAGCAGGCCTGAGTTAACCAGAGACGGACAGAAACATGCTTTCTCCTGCTCTCGTCGCTCCCCCACATCTACCACGACCCACACACACAGGCCAGCATGGAACTGATTTACAACTCATGGAACTGTGCGTGTGTGTGTGTGTCCTGTCTAAAAACAGCCCCCTAGACCGTAGGCACTAGTGTAGAGCTTAGAGGATTTGATGGGTGTAAGCTATGTGTTACACCTCTCTACCTTTCCCTCTGAATTTCCTCCATATTGCTTGCGCCTATCCAGTCCTCTCAGAGTCTGCTTTAGGGTGTAGGGTGTAGGGGGCTAATGGGGTTATTTCTGGACGGGACAAGGCCAATGTCACGAGAGTCAATGTCACTACACACAACAATGTGCCACGCAACACTATACTCGAGGACACACAGAGCATGTACAAGCTTTCAAAGTGCACTAACAAGCCTGGCTAGCACTTGACAATGTTCTTATTACCATGTATTACTGTGTAAGCATTGTGATATATTCACGGTTATACTGCCCTTTCAACAGTAACCTTAGTCCTAAGTGCAGTACAACAACAAACAACTGCAGTACTTGTTACACCACTCTTGAATTATGATACAGTTATAAGGACAAGTCAAGTGTTGCTTCAGCCTGCTAGGAGTCACAGAAAGGATGAGAACAAACTGACCAATCAGAATGGTGCAGAGGAAAAACACTCCTCGTCCAATGTTCTGAACACATTCCAAGCCCAACCAATCTTCTGGAGTTTACAACGACGACTTGAGGGTAGGACAGAGAAGAGGAATGCAAAGAGACACAAACATGTACGCGCATACATGGATACTCTCTCTCTCTCTTCCTCCCTCTCTCTCTCTTCCTCCCCCTCTCTCTCTCTCTCTCTCTCTCTCTCTCTCTCTCTCTCTCTCTCTCTCTCTCTCTCTCTCTCTCTCTCTCTCTTCTCTCTCTCCCTCTCCTTCTGTCCCCCTCTCTCTACAGGAAACAGCGCATTACGACCTCAGGCTTGGAGAATTCCACACTTCACGAGGTTACAGCGTTTCGGGGTCAACACTCGCCTAGCCTCAGGGTGAAATTAACACCCCAGCTGGACCAAGAATGTGTGTGTCTGTGCGCGTGTGTGCGTGCAGGAGCGTGCTCACTCATGTGTCTGCGTGTGCATGCTAATACAAGTGTGTGTGTGTGTGTGTGTGTGTGTGTGTGTGTGTGTGTGTGTGTGTGTGTGTGTGTGTGTGTGTGTGTGTGTGTGTGTGTGTGTGTGTGTGTGTGTGTGTGTGTGTGTGTGTGTGTGTGTGTGTGTGTGCGTGTGTGTGTGTGTGTGTGCTAGTACAAGTATGTGTGTGTGTGCGTGCGTGCGTGTGTGTGTGTGTGCGTGCGTGTGCATGCTAGTACAAGTATATGTGTGTGTGTGTGTGTGTGTGTGTGTGTGTGTGTGTGTGTGTGTGTGTGTGTGTGTGTGTGTGTGTGTGTGTGTGTGTGTGTGTGTGTGTGTGTGTGTGTGTGTGTGTGTGTGTGTGTGTGTGTGTGTGTGTGTGTGTATGCTAGTACAATAGTACAAGTATGTGTGTATGTGTGTGTAGGGTTGCAAAGCTACCGGTAGTTTGTCAAATCTTCAGTAATTGGTCAATAAAAGAAAATCTATGGCAATCTATCGTAACTTTGGTAAATTATATTTGGAAAAACGTTTTCAAAAATGAATTCATATATAGTATGGTTCAAGAGGAACTAGCCTAATTAATGAATGAATTCATTTCAAAAGTATCAACTAAACAATGGCATTATGTTCAATTAACTCTCCAACTCTTCCAACTACTGACTTTTTTCACAACTGCCTCCAGTTTGACGCCAAAACAAACCGACATAGTAAAATAAATAAAAGTTTGAGAAACCCTCATATTAAACACCAACGATATTCACTCATTTGGTTGATATTTAGGGTAACCTTTTAAAGCTTTCTCATTCTATATGTTTAAAATAAAAATAAAACATCTTATTTAATCGTTTAATATGTTCCACGTGATAAGGCGACACAGATGGCCAAAGATAATTACAGACACAAATCTGAAGCACCCAAAGGGGCCATTAGATGTCTTGTGATAGACGACATAAAATCCTTGAAAGATACCAACATTTCTGGTTAAGTTTACTGGTAAACTTGCAACGTTCCCAGTAACTTACCCTCCCTTTGCAACCCTATGCGTGTATGCAGCTGCGTTTCATCAATGACACACATCTTATGTGCTCTCCGGAGACGTGGCTGACCTTAAGTCCTCATTCATATCACCAAGGTGTCTCCGTTCTACCCAAACGTTTCTCCGAAACAGGCCCAGTCCCTCTCAGGTAGCCTGCTGCCTATTCCTTTCCACCACAACTACTCCGCAGTGTGACCTCAGCAATACACAGGCCTCTTTCCTGGATTCTCCCAGTCGTTTTAGGGGCTTTTTACGCATTGATCTTCTCTTTCTCAAAACCAAACAGAAATTGAAACGATTGCATAATTGTGGCATCGAGCACTGCCACCCCAGGTGAAATAGATTGTGATTTACTACACTGTGCTGACTGAACCAGAGTAGAGCCACCAAATACGGTTTAAACCCCCAGTCAATCAGTCAGTCAGTCAGTCAGTCAGTCAATCAGTCAGTCAGTCATCTCCAAGAGAGCGGTGCTGCAGGTGAAGCTAACCCCGTCACGAGACGAATCTCAATAGACAAAACAGCACACATCCGCTAATTCCAACGCAACGAGGTAGTGTGTGTGTGTGTGTGTGTGTGTGTGTGTGTGTGTGTGTGTGTGTGTGTGTGTGTGTGTGTGTGTGTGTGTGTGTGTGTGTGTGTGTGTGTGTGTGTGTGTGTGTGTGTGTGTGTGTGTGTCACTGTGTTCGCGCCTTCAGTGAGGGCATTTAGTTTGTTGTATAACATAAACCCCTGGTGTGTGTGTGTCCCCTGTCCTATTCTCAAACTGGGGGGAGAGAAGAAACCCAGATAAGGGGAGAGGAGAGGGGGACAGAGTGGGTAAAAGGGGGGAGAAGTGGATTCTAAGGAACTGACATCACACCCCATCCCTCCCCTTCTCCCCTTTTCTACCATTCTTACCTCGGAGGTCTTGTCTCTCTCTCTCCATCTCTCTCCATTCAAGCAGGACACTGGCTTCTGATTGGCTTGTCTCATGGAGGCTGCATGGGGCTCAATACAATAGGCCTGCCCCCCTCGTGCCCCCTCACCCCTCCAACCCACACTACAACATAAGAACAACCCCTTGCAAACTCAAACCCATATCCTGACATCACAGCAGCCGGAGTGGTTGGGGGGAGGGGGTTAAGGCTGGAAGTAGGGTGGCAGAGTGTGTGTGTGGGTGGGTGTGTGTGTGTTTGCAGGGGGGGGGCAGGATTAGCTGGATTAGGGCTCTCTCAGCCAAACCCCCTGTAGTGACATGGAAGTCTCTAGAACCAGGTCACCTCACTGCCACCGACCCACCAGCGACCCTGACACACCAACAGCCCCATACCCTTCAGATCATCGTCTGTAGCCCATCTGTCTGTCTGTCTGTCTCTCCCGGTTTCTCCCTGTCTCTCTCCCTGTCTGTCTCCCTGTCTCTCTCCCTGTCTCTCTCCCGGTTTCTCCCAGTCTCTCTCCCTGTCTCTCTCCCTGTCTGTCTCCCTGTCTCTCTCCCTGTCTCCCTGTCTCTCTCCCTGTCTCTCTCCCTGTCTCTCTCCCTGTCTCTCTCCTTGTCTCTCTCCGTCTCTCTCCCTGTCTGTCTGTCTCTCTCCCGGTTTCTCCCGGTTTCTGTCTGTCTGTCTGTCTGTCTGTCTGTCTGTCTGTCTGTCTGTCTGTCTGTCTGTCTGTCTGTCTGTCTGTCTGTCTGTCTGTCTGTCTGTCTGTCTGTCTGTCTGTCTGTCTGTCTGTCTGTCTGTCTGTCTGTCTGTCTGTCCAACCGTCCATCTGTCTGTCTCTCTTTCTCCCGGTTTCTCCCGGTTTCTGTCTGTCTGTCTGTCTGTCTGTCTGTCTGTCTGTCTGTCTGTCTGTCTGTCTGTCTGTCTGTCTGTCTGTCTGTCTGTCTGTCTGTCTGTCTGTCTGTCTGTCTGTCTGTCTGTCTCTCTCTCTCTCTCTCTCCCGGTTTCTCCCTGTCTGTCTGTCTCTCTCCCGGTTTCTCCCTGTCTCTCCCCCTGTCTGTCTCTCTTCCTGTTTCTGCCTGTCTGTCTATCATATTACCTTGCTCTTTCTATCTCAGCAGTTCCCAACTTTATCAACTCTGGGGACCACCAAATCACCATCTTAAGCTCTTGAGGACCCCCCATTCGCGGAGTCTCCGAATTCTTTGGACATAAAATATCTCTGTGGTCAAAATTAGTCAATTCTGTTTGTCTCTCTGTCTCTCTTCCTCTCTCTGTTTGTCTATCTGTCTCTCTTCTTCTCTGTGTTTGTCTGTCTCTCTTCCTCTCTCTGTTTGTCTATCTGTCTCTCTTCTTCTCTTTGTTTGTCTATCTGTCTCTGTTCTTCTCTTTGTTTGTCTATCTGTCTCTGTTCTTCTCTTTGTTTGTCTATCTGTCTCTGTTCTTCTCTTTGTTTGTCTATCTGTCTCTGTTCTTCTCTTTGTTTGTCTATCTGTCTCTCTTCCTCTCTCTGTTTGTCTATCTGTCTCTCTTCTTCTCTCTGTTTGTCTATCTGTCTCTCTTCTTCTCTTTGTTTGTCTATCTGTCTCTCTTCTTCTCTTTGTTTGTCTATCTGTCTCTCTTCTTCTCTGTGTTTGTCTGTCTCTCTTCCTCTCTCTGTTTGTCTATCTGTCTCTCTTCTTCTCTGTGTTTGTCTATCTGTCTCTCTTCTTCTCTTTGTTTGTCTATCTGTCTCTGTTCTTCTCTTTGTTTGTCTATCTGTCTCTCTTCTTCTCTCTGTTTGTCTATCTGTCTCTCTTCTTCTCTGTGTTTGTCTATCTGTCTCTGTTCTTCTCTTTGTTTGTCTATCTGTCTCTCTTCCTCTCTCTGTTTGTCTATCTGTCTCTCTTCTTCTCTCTGTTTGTCTATCTGTCTCTCTTCTTCTCTGTGTTTGTCTATCTGTCTCTGTTCTTCTCTTTGTTTGTCTATCTGTCTCTCTTCTTCTCTCTGTTTGTCTATCTGTCTCTCTTCTTCTCTGTGTTTGTCTATCTGTCTCTGTTCTTCTCTTTGTTTGTCTATCTGTCTCTCTTCTTCTCTCTGTTTGTCTATCTGTCTCTCTTCTTCTCTGTGTTTGTCTATCTGTCTCTGTTCTTCTCTTTGTTTGTCTATCTGTCTCTCTTCCTCTCTCTGTTTGTCTATCTGTCTCTCTTCTTCTCTCTGTTTGTCTATCTGTCTCTCTTCTTCTCTCTGTTTGTCTATCTGTCTCTCTTCTTCTATCTGTGTTTTCTCTTTGTTTGTCTATCTGTCTCTGTTCTTCTCTTTGTTTGTCTATCTGTCTCTCTTCCTCTCTCTGTTTGTCTATCTGTCTCTTGTTTGTCTATCTGTCTCTCTTCTTCTCTGTGTTTGTCTGTCTCTCTTCCTCTCTCTGTTTGTCTATCTGTCTCTCTTCTTCTCTCTGTTTGTCTATCTGTCTCTCTTCTTCTCTGTGTTTGTCTATCTGTCTCTGTTCTTCTCTTTGTTTGTCTATCTGTCTCTGTTCTTCTCTTTGTTTGTCTATCTGTCTCTCTTCCTCTCTCTGTTTGTCTATCTGTCTCTCTTCTTCTCTCTGTTTGTCTATCTGTCTCTCTTCTTCTCTTTGTTTGTCTATCTGTCTCTCTTCTTCTCTTTGTTTGTCTATCTGTCTCTCTTCTTCTCTGTGTTTGTCTGTCTCTCTTCCTCTCTCTGTTTGTCTATCTGTCTCTCTTCTTCTCTGTGTTTGTCTATCTGTCTCTCTTCTTCTCTTTGTTTGTCTATCTGTCTCTCTTCTTCTCTGTGTTTGTCTATCTGTCTCTCTTCTTCTCTCTGTTTGTCTATCTGTCTCTCTTCTTCTCTGTGTTTGTCTATCTGTCTCTCTTCTTCTCTTTGTTTGTCTATCTGTCTCTCTTCTTCTCTTTGTTTGTCTATCTGTCTCTTTTCCTCTCTCTCTGTCTCTCTTCCTCTCTCTCTGTCTGTCAATCTGTCTCTCTTCCTCTCTCTCTGTCTGTCAATCTGTCTCTCTTCCCCTCTCTCTGTCTGTCAATCTGTCTCTCTTCCCCTCTCTCTGTCTGTCTTGCCAAAGCAAGTGAAGCAGACTCTCTTCCTCTCTGTCTGTCTATCTGTCTCTTCCCCTCTCTCTGTCTGTCTATCTGTCTCTCTTCCCCGCTCTCTGTCTGTCTTGCCAAAGCAAGTGAAGCAGACTCTCCTCCTCTCTCTCTCTGTCTGTCTATCTGTCTCTCTTCATCTCTCTCTGTCTGTCTATCTGTCTCTTCCTTTCTCTGTCTATCTGACTCTCTTCCTCTCTCTCTTTCTCGCTCTCTGTCTGTCTGTCTCTCTTTCTCGCTCTCTGTCTGTCTATCTGACTCTCTCACCATTTTACTTTTTCTTTCCCACACGTTTGTCATCCGACAGACTCCCACCTGATGCTGCTGTCAATCAACCAGGAAGTATTTGATCCTTACAGGACACGGGTCAGAGTTCAACTGTCCCATCAACTCACCCTCCAGCCTTCCCTCATACCCACTCCAAACGCACCTCACCCTCCAGCCTTCCCTTATACCCAGTCCCACCTCACCTCACCCTCCAGTCTTCCCTCATAACCAGTTCCACCGCACCTCACCCACCGGCCTTCCCTCATACCCAGTCACACCTCACCTCACCCTCCAGCCTTCCCCCATACCCAGTCCAATTTCACCTCACATCACCCTCCACAGTCTTCCCTCATACCCAGTCACACCTCACCCTCCAGCCTTCCCTCATACCCAGTCCAATTTCACCTCACATCACCCTCCACAGTCTTCTCTCATACCCAGTTCCACCTCACCTCACCCACCAGCCTTCCCTCAAACCTAGTCCCACCTCACCTCACCCTCCAGCCTTCCCTTAACACCCAGTCCAACCTCACCCTCCAGTCTTCTCATCTCACCTCACCCTTCAGTCTTCCCTCATACCCAGTTACACCTAAGCTTATGGGCTAGCTAAGCTTATGGGCTAGCTAAACTCGTGGGCTAGCTAAGCTCATGGTCTAGCTAAGCATATCGGCTAGCTAGGCTCATGGGCTAGTGAAGCTTATGGGGTAGCTAGGCTTATGGGCTAGCTAAGCTTATGGGGTAGCTAGGCTCATGGGCTAGCGAAGCTTATGGGGTAGCTAGGCTTATGGGCTAGTATAAGCTTATGGGGTAGCTAGGCTTATGGGCTAGCGAAGCTTATGGGGTAGCTAGGCTCATGGGCTAGCGAAGCTTATGGGGTAGCTAGGCTTATGGGCTAGCTAAGCTTATGGGCTAGCTAAGCTCATGGGCTAGCGAAGCTTATGTGCTAGCTAAACTTATGGGCTAGCGAAGATTATGGGCTAGTGAAGCGTATGGGCTAGCTAAGTTCATGGTCTAGCGAAGCTCATGGGCTAGCTAAGCTTATGGGCTAGCGAAGCTTATGGGCTAGCTAAGCTTATGGGCTAGCGAAGCTTATGGGCTAGCGAAGCTTATGGGCTAGCTAAGCTCATGGGCTAGCGAAGCTTATGGGCTAGCTAAGCTTATGGGCTAGCTAAGCTCATGGGCTAGCGAAGCTTATGGGCTAGCTAAGCTTATGGGCTAGCTAAGCTTATGGGCTAGCGAAGCTTATGGGCTAGCTAAGCTTATGGGCTAGCAAAGCTTATGGGCTAGCGAAGCTCATGGGCTAGCGAAGCTTATGAGGTGGTCATGTTAAGTAACTGCACATGCGCAATACAACATTCCCTTCGTGATCAAGTTGTTTTGGAGGAAAGAGTTTTGCACGTCTCTAATCATGACACATTCAGTTACCTGAAAGTGTGGTTTGAAATGAGGTTCCAACAGCAAATGGCTACTATGGGAAAGTCTGCCACATCTGCTTAGAGAAGCAGCATTGCTGTACAGGCCAAGGTACCAATATGAGCTGAGAGCTGAGACCCTATCTGACCTGCAAAAGCTCTCACCTCCCTCTCTCCTACAGCTTTCAGAGGGAAGCAGAGAGAGAGAGAGAGAGACAGAGGGAGAGAGAGAGAGAGAGAGAGAGAGACAGAGGGAGAGAGAGAGAGAGGGGGGGCTCTGACCCGCAGCTGTAGCACAATACCCCCGAGCCCCCCCCCCCTTCCCCGACCCCTGACACAAATGTGACACCCCAGCTGCCAGTGCCTGCTCCCCCCACCCCAACATTACCATATGTATGGCCCCCACTCTCATAATTATGCTAATCACCTGTCCAGCCCTGCAGCCCCTCCAATGGGTGTATTTAGCAGTCGGCTAGCTCCCAATGCAGCCTTCCCTGGGCCCGAGGTGTACATTCACACACTCACGCAGCCCTCAATGGGCAGATTCTTCCACATTGCTGCCTGCATTCAGCTCCCTCTCCCCTGAAGAAAACCTATTCAAGTCCACTGGATTTGAGTGAGGAAAGAAGAAGAAATAAGGCGAGGAAAGTGTGTGTGTGTGTGTGTGTGTGTGTGTGTGTGTGTGTGTGTGTGTGTGTGTGTGTGTGTGTGTGTGTGTGTGTGTGTGTGTGTGTGTGTGTGTGTGTGTGTGTGTGTGTGTGTGTGTGTGTGTGTGTGTGTGTGTGTGTGTGTGTGTGTGTGTGTGTGTGTGTGTGTGTACGTTCCACCCAAAATACTCAAGAGGTCGAGCTAAATGATATATCAATTGGTGTGAGAGAAGAAAAGCGAGCTAGAGATAATATTTTTTGAATTTTGAGATGGAAGGTGGAATAATACGGCCTTTCTTTGTCACACACACGTTCACCTGTACACACACACACACACACACACACACACACACACACACACACACACACACACACACACACACACACACACACACACACACACACACACACACACACACACACACACACACACACACACACACACACACACACACACTATGTGTTTCTCTATCTAATGCAGAAGAATGAGCTCCCCAGCACACATAAAAAAAACAGCCTGATCACTAGAAATAGACAGAGATTCTGGATGTTTGGAAACAGCCTGATCACTAGAAATAGACAGAGATTCTGGATGTTTGAAAACAGCCTGATCACTAGAAATAGACAGAGATTCTGGACGTGTGAAAACAGCCTGATCACTAGAAATAGACAGAGATTCTGGACGTGTGAAAACAGCCTGATCACTAGAAATAGACAGAGATTCTGGACGTGTGAAAACAGCCTGATCACTAGAAATAGACAGAGATTCTGGACGTGTGAAAACAGCCTGATCACTAGAAATAGACAGAGATTCTGGACACGTGAAAACAGCCTGATCACTAGAAATAGACAGATTCTGGACGTGTGAAAACAGCCTGATCACTAGAAATAGACAGAGATTCTGGACGCGTGAAAACAGCCTGATCACTAGAAATAGACAGAGATTCTGGACGTGTGAAAACAGCCTGGTCACTAGAAATAGACAGAGATTCTGGACGTGTGAAAACAGCCTGATCACTAGAAATAGACAGAGATTCTGGACGTGTGAAAACAGCCTGATCACTAGAAATAGACAGATTCTGGACGTGTGAAAACAGCCTGATCACTAGAAATAGACAGAGATTCTGGACGCGTGAAAACAGCCTGATCACTAGAAATAGACAGAGATTCTGGACGCGTGAAAACAGCCTGATCACTAGAAATAGACAGAGATTCTGGACGCGTGAAAACAGCCTGATCACTAGAAATAGACAGAGATTCTGGACGTGTGAAAACAGCCTGGTCACTAGAAATAGACAGAGATGCTGGACGTGTGAAAACAGCCTGGTCACTAGAAATAGACAGAGATGCTGGACGTGTGAAAACAACCTGATCACTAGAAATAGACAGAGATGCTGGACGTGTGAAAACAGCCTGATCACTAGAAATAGACAGAGATTCTGGAGCTCGTGTAAAAAAAAACACCACCCACTGCAAAACACACGACTATACTACAATTCAGTTCAATCAAACTGTGCTTTCATAAATAGTGCATCCTTGTGACATGATTAACAGCCTGTGACATTGATGTAATAAGTCCATAATAAAGTTGATCAGCACACCTTGTAGTACTAATACACATGGCAACATGACATATTGTTTCGTATGTTCTTATTCCAACAGCATATCCCAGCACTTTGTATGTCTATCTCTCTCTGTGTGTGTGTGTGTCCCTGTCTTCCTGTCCGTCCGTCCTGCCGTATGATTGGCCCAGAGCCCAGCCATAACAGACCACGACATGACTGGGAGCAGCCAATCTGAGCCAGCCATCTCTCTGTCATTTCCTGGTAAGATGGACTCCTGATTCCAGGTATCCCACAATCACACATTCCAGTGGACCCCACAGTACAGCAGCCTGCAGTACAAGCTGGGCCAGGGGAGGGGACAGTTCCCCACTAGGTCACAGGTGTTCCACCTCATCACACTAACTGCTGGGATGGGCTTCTGCCATGGTGGGGATTTGTCACAATGTAGTTGTCTCACGGAACATTAGCATCTCAGAGGACCTTGAAGGAAGTTGTGTTTGCGAGCGGTTGTTTCTGGGAGGGGATGTGTGTACGGAGTTTGTCGACGGAACACGGGAGCGCGTGGTAGGAAAATCAAAGAATATTGCCATAATATTCGCAGACACACACACACAGCTCAATTGCCTGCCAGCTTCAAACGTCGACCCAAGTCCCAAATCCCTGTACCGCTGGCCCTGGAGCCAAAACACAAACACACTGCCACTACTATTCTCCATCTCCGGACCTCCCCCTATCCCGCCCCTCTGTCCGCCAGCACTGGGAGGGAGGGGAAGGAGTGGGAGGGGGGAGAGGAAAGAGGAGGAGGAAGGGAGGGTGGACCACCGTGACTGTCATGGCAGGGCTGTGTGTTTACATTGCTGTGCCTCACTCTGCAATACATCTGGCATTCTGGGGCCACTCTCCCCTGCCAGAGGGGAAGGGGGGGGAAGAGACCTATTCGGCCGAGAGGAAAGAAGGGGGAGCTGGGGGGGGGGGGGGGGGAGTTTGGAGGAGTCTCTTGCGGTCGGTCATTCGCAGAGCTCTGGTTTTTGAATAAGAGAGTCTGAAAGAATGCAGAATGTAAACACGGCGCTTGGAAGCATCTCAGGAGGTGGTTTGTGAATGGGAGACCGTCCATTTCTACGACACACACACACATTCTATGACACACACACACTTTCAAAACAAATTTAACCTTTATTTCGCCAAATACGTCATTGGGAATAAACACTAATAATGACTTTTAAAAACTTTCAAAACGTTTAAAAACAGAGCCATAACTCAGTGCACACTAACACAGCCATGGTGTTTTCCAAACACTAAATCCTTCTCCAGTTCGCCTGCACATTTCATCAACAAGTTTAACACAACATGTTGGAATGTTATTCTACTGGCGGCTTAATCCTGTTTGGAGTCAACTGATAAACACAAAGAAATTGGAGCCCACTTGTTTTTCTCTCTGTGTGTGTGTGTGTGTGTGTGTGTGTGTGTGTGTGTGTGTGTGTGTGTGTGTGTGTGTGTGTGTGTGTGTGTGTGTGTGTGTGTGTGTGTGTGTGTGTGTGTGTGTGTGTGTGTGTGTGTGTGTGTGTGTGTGTGTGTGTGTGTGCACGCGTACATGCACATTTGCATGCATGTACGTAATGCGTATATTCCCGCAGTGCCATTCCCGCAGTGCCATTCCCATTTAACTAGCTCCTCAATCACTCAAAGGCAAAACCGAGGGGACCACGCGCGCCCCGAGGGGACCGCGCGCGCATGTATTCCTATACACATCAAAACGAGGACAATTCAATCAAGGAGACCATCAACACCATCCTCTCACCAGAGAGACCTCTTCTCTTCCTCTTCTCTTCCTATTCCCTGTCTCTTTCTCTATCCTCCTCTCTTCTCCCTCTTCCCCCTCTCTCTCTCCCTCCTCCTCCTCCTATCAGTTCACAGACATTAAGTGAAGCTGCCACGAGTGTTGAGATGAGTGAGATGCAAGACTTCATTCTCACACAGAATCTGCACACGGCGCACAAGTTCGCTTCACACTGTTCACAGTGTGGGAGCCACAGGGCCAAAACAGCGGAGAAGTCGAGCCTCGCACTTCAACGCTCTTTGTTGTTGTGGAAATTGTCACACTGGGTCTACCTTTAACAGCCAAAATTGGCCTTTTACCAGACCCAAATAAGTAATTACAGACCTCTGCCTCTAGGAGCACAACAACAAGCTAACCACGTATTATTTGTCGTGAGGGCAACGGGCACGCAAACATTTTGCTGTGCTTCAAGTCATGTTGCTGCACAGCCTCCTTAACCAAGGGCATGGCAACTTTTCCAGAACGAGAACCCACACACACACACCAACACTTAGGCGGGTGAGTCCATTCATGAAACCAGTTTATAACCACGGCAGTAGCAAATTGAGTTAATCAACCATAATGCATCTGCAACAATCAACTATCATTCTGAAGACTAGTTTATGGCACAGTGACTTATTTGAAATACATTTGACATTTTTGCCTGAATTTTGTACATTTTCAACCCAAATTCTCATTATTGTCGGGTCATTTTATAAAATGTCATATTTTGCTGTAGGTGGTCCATAAACTGTATGCTCGTTGAAGTTGACGTTAAACTATAATAGTTTTAGGTCCGTTTTGGTAACGATAACCTTAATTCCGGTAATGACAGTAAGTTCATTCTAATGTATAGTCAACGGGTGTGCTGTGCAGGTAACTTTAATGATTTACTAGGACCACTGCTTACACCTATTGTATAGATCTTCTTTGAAAAACATCAGTTATTTGATCAAGCAGGGATTGTTAAGAAATATGGGTGTACAAACCCCCTTTAATTGACTTAAAGCCACAATCTGTAGTTTGTGTTTCAGCAAAGAGCGACCCCCGCCACTTAAAGTTGGACATCCCCTATTTTGAGACTTGTACCTATTTAAGCAATTACCAATACTGTTGTTTGGTCCATTTTCCACATATTTACATACTTTAACATTATAGGCATATCATGTTATGCCATTTGCACACAGGACACCATTCAATTTAGAAAATACATCTAAAATACATTAGAACCACACATATCCGCTTTGTAATACACCCACGTTACATTAAAAGACCATTCTTAAGTCCACTTTTGACTGTTGAAAATACATTGACTGTTGAAAATACATTGACTGTTGAAAATACATGCGCGCGCAGTAAACCACTGTTCCTAGGCCGTCATTGTAAATAAGAATTTGTTCTTAACTGTGCCTTTTGATCCTTATCAAATATGTACAAAATAGATAAATACAGATCCTAATCTTAGTGATCAAGAGGAATTATGTCGGGGGGGGTGTACGTATTTTTTCGGTCAAGTGGCAGTTTTGTGAGAATCAACCAGGCCCCAACTAACTGCTGTGAAATAGATGACCAAAGCAGATCCATAAGTGGCACCAGCAGTAGATGGGAGAGAGAGAAACTAGGCTAATAAACATTGATCTACTACTAAATAGAAGTCCGAGTAAATCGGACTGCCCCCTGCTGGAAGGATGGGAGTCAAATAAGACACACACAAAAACACTGTCACGCTCTCAGCGCAATGAACACAGGGACACGCACACGTGTCCGGACACACTGCTATTACACTCTCAAACTCTCAGTAGACACACACACACACACACATACACACAAACACTCCCAGACACAGAAAACTACAGGGACTAAATGTGACAGCTGCTGTGGCCTTTTTGTGCCCTTTCTCTTTCTCTTCCTCCTCCTATCCCCCCCTCTTTCTCTTTCTCTTCCTCCTCCTATCCCCCCCTCTTTCTCTTCCTCCTACCCCCCTCTTTCTCTTCCTCCTATCCCCCTCTATCTCTTTCTCTTCCTCCTATCCCCCCTCTTTCTCTTTCTCTTCCTCCTATCCCCCTCTTTCTCTTTCTCTTTCTCTTCCTCCTATCCCCCTCTTTCTCTTTCTCTTCCTCCTATCCCCCCTCTTTCTCTTTCTCTTCCTCCTATCCCCCTCTTTCTCTTCCTCCTACCCCCCCCTTTCTCTTTCTCTTCCTCCTATCCCCCCTCTTTCTCTTTCTCTTTCTCCTATCCCCCTCTTTCTCTTTCTCTTCCTCCTCCTATCCCCCACTCTTTCTCTTTCTCTTCCTCCTATCCCCCTCTTTCTCTTTCTCTTCCTCCTATCCCCCTCTTTCTCTTCCTCCTCCTATCCCCCTCTTTCTCTTCCTCCTCCTATCCCCCACTCTTTCTCTTTCTCTTCCTCCTCCTACCCCCTCTCTTTCTCTTTCTCTTCCTCGTCCTACCCTCCTATCTTTCTCTTTCTCTTCCTCCTATCCCCCCTCTTTCTCTTTCTCTTCCTCCTCCTATCTCCCCCCTCTTTCTCTCTCTCTCTGCTGTGAGTCCTCACTCTACACCAGGGCCACAGGGTGAGTATCAGGTGAGGTTTTAAATAGCGGCGCCTCCACACACAGACCCCAAGACCCGGAGGGACCAAGCCTGTGGCCCTTGGCCCCAAACTCTGCCCTGCTCTCTTTTTCTGTGTGTGTATCTATGTGTGTGCGTGCATATGTGTGCGTGTGCGCGTGTGTGTGTGTGTGTGTGTGTGTGTGTGTGTGTGTGTGTGTGTGTGTGTGTGTGTGTGTGTGTGTGTGTGTGTGTGTGTGTGTGTGTGTGTGTGTGTGTGTGTGTGTGTGTGTGTGTGTGTGTGTGTGTGTGTGTGAGTTAGACAGAGAGAGGGCTCGTTGGGCTCAGGGGAGGAAGGGTATAAGTAGGAGGAGGAGTGTTGTGCAAGCAGGGGTTAAATTAAGGGGAAACAGATTGGACAATTCAGGGGGTGATAGAGCCCCAAAGTCAGTGACTTCATAGCCCCAGCCTCTACCCTGCTCTATGGGACCTAGCCCCAGCTTCAGCCCAACCCCCTGCAACTAAGCCTAGTTGCAGCCCTAACTCCATCGGTCTAAACTCCAGGCACGGCGCTATCCACAACTCCAGTCCCATGTCCTCAGCCCCAGCCTCAGACCTAACATGCAATGTATTTCCTAAAAAGCAGTCCTAATCACACACCCCAGCCCCTAACCATAGCCCCAGTCTCTCTGCTAAACCCCAGCCCTAATCACACACCCCAGCCCCTAACCATAGCCCCAGTCTCTCTGCTAAACCCCAGTCCTAATCACACACCACAGCCCCTAACCATAGCCCCAGCCTCTCTGCTAAAACCCCAGCCCTAATCACACACCCCAGCCACTAACCATAGCCCCAGTCTCTCTGCTAAACCCCAGCCCTAATCACACACCACAGCCCCTAGCCATATCCCCAGTCTCTCTGCTAAACCCCAGTCCTAATCACACACCACAGCCCCTAACCATAACCCCAGTCTCTCTGCTAAACCCCAGTCCTAATCACACACCACAGCCCCTAACCATAGCCCCAGCCTCTCTGCTAAAATCCCAGCCCTAATCACACACCCCAGCCACTAACCATAGCCCCAGTCTCTCTGCTAAACCCCAGTCCTAATCACACACCACAGCCCCTAACCATAGCCCCAGTCTCTCTGCTAAACCCCAGTCCTAATCACACACCACAGCCCCTAACCATAGCCCCAGCCTCTCTGCTAAACCCCAGTCCTAATCACACACCCCAGCCACTAACCATAGCCCCAGTCTCTCTGCTAAACCCCAGTCCTAATCACACACCACAGCCCCTAACCATAGCCCCAGCCTCTCTGCTAAACCCCAGTCCTAATCACACACCACAGCCCCTAACCATAGCCCCAGCCTCTCTGCTAAACCCCAGTCCTAATCACACACCCCAGCCCCTAACCATAGCCCCAGTCTCTCTGCTAAACCCCATCCCATAACCATAGCCCCAGCCTCTCTGCTAAACCCCAGCCCTTCTCAGCACCCTGCGGCAGCGAGGGAGGGGCCGCTTTACAGGAAGGCCAATGTTGACGCCACGCTGCCCCTAACCATAGCCCAATACCGTAGTCTCTCCCCTGTCCTCACCCCACAGCCCCATACCATAGCTTCTATAGCTGTAGCACAATTCCTCTCCCAGTGTCAAAGCCCAGCTCCATATACCCCAGCCCTTTCCTCTCCTCTCGCCAGAGAGAGCAAGCGAGGGGCCACTCTACAGGAAGACTAATGTTTACGCCATACTGTTTTAATTAGACTCAGCCGGCGCTGGTATTTTCTTTACAATTTGGCCCGTGTTTGTGTTAACCCAGAATGGGATGGCTCTACTTTCATGCCACGAGGAGGACCGACCAGTGAGTTTTCTTCCCTTCCTCTTCTACTCGGATACGTCTCTGCTGGAGGGAAATTAGTCATCTATTTGATTTAGAAAATCACTAAGGGTTCGGTGATACGAAACACTGCTGATGAATCCGAACAGCCTTGAGAAAGAAGTGTCCTGGCAGCCATATTTGAATAGGAGAGCCCACCGCAACACTGTAACCTCCTGTTTAGGCTAGGTCACTTCCTGTCACTACTCTCATCAATGTAAACACGGCCTCGTTTTACCTCTACTATGTATAAAGTCTGCATCCTAAATCATAATGTCATCTATAATCCCATTTACATATACTGTATCTATGCATTTTTCCCGCCATTTCAAGAGATCAACCTGTTGCCCCTTAAGAGCACCGAAAGAAAAGCCCACGAAAAAGCGTTTGAGTGCTTATGCCTGTTGGATGATACAGTCACTTCTTCCTACTCTTTCTACTTTTAGCTGTTTGATTTAACTGTCCATTCCTCAACATTTCTAACAACCACAGCTTTCTGTATCTAAGTGAGAGTGCAGTCCTAGTGCTTATGGGTACTGGGGTAATTATTGTGTGAAGAAAGTCAACCCCAACCAAGGCAGCTGAATGTGATTCTCCTTGAATACGACAAGCTGCAGTACTAAACTACGGACCTAGCAGGATGAACCCGTACCATGAGCATAGCAGGTGACGAAAGACAGCATGAGATCACCCATGCAACTCCACTCAATTCCGATGAGAGATCTGCTACGGTGTGTCTTAATGGCCAGAGCTCCCCGGTGGGTTCATGGAGAGGTTGCATGCAGGGGAACGGATCCAAATTAAACATCAACAGACGTCCTCTCTCTCTCTCTTCTCCTCCTCTCCTCTCCTCATACCTTCCTTTCTCGCCTCCTCTCCTCTCACCTCCTCCTCTCTCCTTCTTTGCTCTCACGTTGATGTTGGGCCACAGTTTCCCCTGTGCTGAGCCGAGCCCCGAACAGCCCTCCACTGACCAGGCAGTACTAATCTATCCCTCAGCTGTGCAGTCTAATCTAAACAAACACATCTCTCCCAACCCGCATCTGGAACCCCTCACGTCTCTAGACCTGGGAATAGTGTGCGTGTGTGTGTGTGTGTGTGTGTGTGTGTGTGTGTGTGTGTGTGTGTGTGTGTGTGTGTGTGTGTGTGTGTGTGTGTGTGTGTGTGTGTGTGTGTGTGTGTGTGTGTGTGTGTGTGTGTGTGTGTGTGTGTTCTCATGCACTTGTGTGCACATGCAGACCACAGCCATCAGTCATCCCAATAAACTTGGCTAAACTACTTACAGTAGATGACCATGGGTTCTGACACCTTGACACAGCAAAACAATAACATAGGGCAAAGGCGATAGTCGCCCTGGAAAAAGCATGTGCTGTGGTGAAGTGGATGTGTTGTTGTCTAGTTGACCTTCTGTTGACAGGTTTGTGTGTGAATCGCCATGGAACTGAGCAACATTAGGATGGGTCCTGGAAAGAAGAAACCACTTGATGTTGTTCTGCTCTATTAACATCCCATTGCTGTAACTACACGTCAGCGAACTTCAGTAAACTATAAGAGTAGGGATGGGATAATGAGAAAAGAAAAGGCATTTGGCCATTTGACGTTAAAGGGATTTATTAGACAATCTACTGTTGGCAGAATCCACATGCTTTCGAATAACATTCCGCAACCAAATCTTTAGCACACTGTAATAACCTATTGCTGTTTAAAGTAACTGTCCACAGAGGATCGCACTTTTAAAAGTTAATATTCTGATAACGCATACCCAAATAACGTTGTTGACTCATCCTATCCTCGTATTTGTGGTCAAAGCAGAAACAGGAGAAAAAAACACTTTTAAAAAACCCACTTCAAACTTGCATCTCAAACAGACATTTAAAAAACGCTTGATATTTCCTCATAGAACATGATGTCATGTTGGCTCATTTGCTGATCTGGCCAATCAACAGTCTCCTAGCATGAACATTTTTAATGACTGGTTTACACCCACAACCTTCTGTTGTTGGGGTATGCCCATACCATGCCAACACACAAAAAATATACATTTCAACATACTTAATTACCACTTTTTGGGAGGAAAAGTATTTGATATTAATTATAGGTCATATTTCATTGAAATATGGAAACCCTAGACAGTTTAAAAAAAAATAACATACATCTAGTAGGTTATAAAATACTGCACCAGAAAAAACTTGTCGGAGCTTGAGCGACCCTCCAGAGCTGAACTGCTTTGGCATCACAGATGAGCATGTTCTCTGTAAACACTGAAAAACGCTCACAAGGGTGGCTATAGAACTGGAACTATGGGAGGGGGTCATTTAAAAAAAAGAAATCTGTCGGGATGATTCCCTGCTCATTTGAATATATTTAATTTTCCTTTTTTCTTTATTCTATTTTTGACGGCATATATGTAGCTACACTAATCACAGGCCACCTAAAACATATCTAAAGATACTGACACATATTTGATATAAACAACCATGACCAAAAAGGCAATACGATTTCAATCGTAAATCCCAAGTATGATCTCTTTCAAACCGCCCACATTTCAAAAGAAAGTGAATTGATGACCTATTCGTGACTCAAATACCACCGTCCTAAACTACTGGAATGCAGATCAAAGGAAGAAAAAGCGCGCCCCCTCCCCCTTTCCCCCAAATCACCACCCATACTCAAAGACCCCCTTTTCAACAAAAATATACTCTGCATAACTCAGAAGAATAGCATAGCCCTGAGTTTCAGATGGTCTACTTTTGTAAACATGCGTTTCTGTCCGCACTCCGCTTTTTCCCTTCAGCCGGAGACAAATCTTTTTGGAAAGTTGAGAGCTGTCCAAAACGGGACCACACACAGTCTCCGAGCTGTGCGCGGATCACATTCAACTGCTGGGGGCAGGCAGACGCACACACACTCACACACTCACAAAATGGCGGCTTTGACAAAATTTCCTTTCTCCAAAACTTCTCATAAACTTAATAACAACTTTTCTTTTAACTTAAAGAAAAATGTTGAGCTACTCCGTGAACATTCTTTACGCACATGCAGCGTTAACTCAACATATCCAACGCAACAAAAACCATAACATGAAACGAAATCAAAAATATGTTGAAGTTGTAACCTGGCCCCTTGTCAAACTGCTGCTATATAATAAACAATTCCCCAAGACCCCCCACCCTCTCCACCCCACCCCACCCAACCCAACCTTATCCCTTCCCAGACGTTTAACAGGAAAGACGATTCAACATGCAAAAGAAAAAAAGACCAAAATCATAAATACTTTTCTCACCTTCTACCCAGAGTTTCTCCACGTCGGTTTCCAGATTCGCCGCCCGTAAGCCAACGGCGAAAGCTCCGAATATCAAGAGGCCCACAACCAAAAACTTTCCGCAGTTCTTTTGTATGTAACAACCCAACTTAAACAAGAGTCTCTGAAACTTCGCTCTCAGCCACAGCGGTGCTTTTCTTCCAGTCGCCTTCCCCTGCGACAAGACAAGAGAAAGTCCGCATAAATATGACTTCCCAAACATCAAAGACGTAGGCCTATCATTATTGATCAATGGGGTGTAGCGTTATGGGAAGAGGACATCACGGTTATCATATCATATAAACCATGTTCATTAATCAACGTGTTATGACATTGGTGTGATTGGTGCAATTTTTGGTCGTTCTAGATCAACACTTCATTTGCGGACTTGTCTCTATAACGCATTAGCTGTTGATATCCTTTATAGTCTACTGTATATGTGAAGTGAGTTCAATAGGTACGGAAATGTTAACTGTTCTAAATAAGAACCTCGGAGTTGGCCTGTTTATCTGGCCAAAAGAGGACTTGGTTGGACCTCCTACGTCGAGGGAGGAAAGAGACATAAAGTTGGCGAGACAGCAACGTAAGCAGCGGTTTTGGACGATAGGACAGTCCGTTACTTTTTTTGTCTTTACCACACACACAGACAGACGGACAATGATGGGAAAGCGCAGCAAGGCTCGCTGTCAGTGACACGTTGTAACGCCGATACATCGTATCGAATTATTATAGCGATCCACCAAGGGGTGCACGTGGATTTTTACGCTGCCGCAAAATCACACACAACACAATTCCATTCCCATTGAGCTACTTGTGTGATCGGAGAGGAGTAGCCATCACCGAGGGAGTGAGGCGACGAGAATATTTGTGAACGGAAGAGGGCAGCCACATGGATTTCTGCTTTGGAGAAGAGAACAGTAAAGATACTATCGTACAGACGTCTGGGCAGTTTCAACATATTTTACGACCATTTCGCAAACACATAGGCCTAAACTTTTATGCACATTTTAATTGTGCAAAAGTAGGGAATAGCCTACACCGTGTTGCCTATGTTGCGCGACCGTTATTGAAACGTTGTAGCCTGCAGTGTAGCCTGCCATTATTGGTAGTTACAATTTATAGACTACAATATGTAGCCTATATTCCCAAAACGGATAAGGATTAGTCTATATGCGAGAAAAGTTAGCCATTCTTGAATAGTAAATCACAACATAGGCTGCAAGGTATAGCTCTAGTTTACACCATCTCCCCTTACCCTGCCCGTCCCGTAGCTATCCCGTTACCTAGCGACTTGACAAAGTTGGGCGGTTTCACTATATAGTAGAACCATACCCACAGAATTTCACTCAAACGTGTCAAAGAATAAGCACCTCGGATATTTGCTCCAAGGCGAAAGCTGCATCGCAGTAACTTGGTCGCTGCAAATACTCCAAATCCGGCGCTGTTGTGCGATAGTTCCCCCTGTTCCTCCGCGTTATCCTCGGCCGATCGGGGTCCCTGTTTTCCTGCTCGGAGGAGGCATTAGCAGCCGAGGCCATGTTGCGGAGACTTCGCGCTATTACACGTTATAATATTTCCCCGAAAGCGTGTAGTAATGTCCCAAGGCAACAAAGTTTCACTCTCGGTGATCTCACACCCGTAAAGTACTTCATACTCCTGTTGGAGACGGCGAGTCAAAGTCTGCACCTTCCATCCCAACATTTCGTGATCCGGAGGTCTCCACCGCTTCGCACATTCACCGTTTCTCTTCAAAAAAGTTATTTATCTTAAAAGGCAAAGTGGAAACATCGATTCCCATCTACAAAACTGCCGCTTGGAACGTTCGATGGTCGTAGCATTCTGTGTGTTCTATGTGGTCTTCCCTTGGGCCGCGCAACACGGCAAACTCTGAGATTCAATAGATGAGAAAAAAGACCACTCTCCATTTGGAGACAGAGGAGGAGGGGTAAAAGCTAAAGGAATCGAAATCCCGCCTCCAGGGCTGTCAGATGGCCGGAATTTCTCGCATCTGATTGGTTCCAGAAGGGCAAAAATTACTCAGAAAACACGACTATTATTAGCTGCTTAGCAACAGCTCACTAAAAGTAGAGCGACCACCCAAGCCGACAACCCTCGTGTGTGCATCGCAAACTTCAGGGGAGCCTTTCACAAATCCAGCCCTCTTGTGCGTTTGCGCGCAACCAAGACAGGAGCTTGTCGTTTTCAAAAAAAGGAACTGCATTTCTTGAAGCAGCATTTCTTGTAGAAAACACACTTCCAATGCGAAGTAATGCAGCCTGTTTGTCTGACGGGTTTCGAGGAATGTCAGAACTGCAGTTTTTTTTAAACTGAGACTTGTTCCCCAACAGGCCTTGATGGTGGTAGTTTGGCCTCAAATTACAGCGGTTCTGGGGGAGGTCCCAAATCTCAGTTCGTCTCAATGTTCCCTAATGACAGTTTAGTGGATAGCCTAACAAATATTATAATAGGGTAACAATTAAAACCCTTAATCTAATACACATTTAGAATAACAATAATACACGAACAGTAAAATCATCAATACTATCTACAGTTAGTCTATTAATCTAATATTATATACCTTATTGACACTTCTGTTTTCGCATGTTGCGCATGTAATTGCGCACAATTGGAGAGGCTTTACTCTTTCTTGGAATACACTGCACATATTAATAACGCGAATACACTTAGACTATTTAACATGTATAAACACATTTTATATGTATATTATTGAACTGGATGGTCTTGGGGGGCTCCGTCTCTCCCTAGCTCTAGCTCTATGCCGTGTGCTGATGCGTAGCCTAAATACATGCCAAACAATGCCCGCTGTCTCAATGTCACTCTGCAGTCACCGCCAAAGAGGAGCTGAGAAAAGTGATGTCCTCAGAGATAACGAGGCGGTAGAAGAGGCGGCAGAAGAGATTACTTGAGAGGTAGGCTTGGTCTAGGTTATGTAATAAATGAATGATAAATGATGGGCCTACGTTGTGTCGACTTCCCTTGCCTAAACAACATGGTAAACGTAAACATACAATTTTGGTGTTAGCCATGCCCACTTTCAAATAAACAAATACACTTTCGAGGATCTTAAAATAGAGTGGATCCTTTCATAAGAAAGTATTTTATTTTCATTCAGCAGATAAACGGGCCTAGTGGATGTCATGTGTGCATGCCCCTGTCAGTTCAAATTACATGTTTTCAATCGTTATAATAACAATGAGTGTCTGATGATTAAAACAACAATTGCTCTTGTGGTTGTGGGCACTGTGTGAACAGTCACAGAAAAAACGAACGGTTATCTTCATCTTTCAAAATGTATTTCAGGGCCTGTATTCACAGTGTCTCAGAAAGTACTTCTGATCCATGATCAGTTTTGCCTTTTATGAATCAGACAGGGGTGCCTGATCCTAGATCAGGACTCCTACTCCGAGGCACTTTGTGATTAGGTATCATGTTGTTAGGTATCGTGTGTAATAACATATGTAGGATCTTAATTTGAGCCAGTTTGCTACAGCAGGAAAATAATCCTCCAGCAACAGGAAATATCAATTATTACGTACATTATAATTCATGGATTTTCTTTGTAGGGGTTGATAAAACATTTTGTTAGGGATAATAAAGTCTGACATTTTAAAGTGGAAATTACTAACTTTAGAAGCCTTTTAAAATCTCGAATACTCTTCAAGTTTGCATTTCCTGCTGGGCAGGAAAATTCTCAACATCAAAAGAGTGATCAAATTAAGATCTACACTTGTATGTAGGAACGCATCACAGTTATTTAATGCAGACATCACACCTGCAAAGAGATTATGTATAATTAACTAGTAACACATTTGACAGATTGTTGCTTGATTCTATTTCATTGTGACAAGTAAAGACATTGGCATACTTTGTCCCAACCACGTATGTTCTCCAGAATTTGGACCATGCTGACATTATATCAAATCAAATCAAATCAAATCAAATTATAGCATTGAAGGCCCACTGTATGTGCAAATAGTATGCATGGTTTCTTGCCATCCTGATTGAAATTGGCCACAAACGCTTCATTCAGCATAAGACCAGACATCTTGAATGGATCTGAACTGGTACACACTATAGCCACACCCTATAGCCGATTATCTCTAGGCTAAATCATAGAGCATTATGCACTTAGACTTAGTGCAGTGGACTTATGCAGCCTAATGGAGGCATTTTACCATTTCACACCATACAGTGACTTGCAGAATTTTTCCATCCGTAATAATGACATGTTGACGAAGTAAGGTAATCATGGAAATATAACTATCCACTCCACAATATTTCCACACATTTAGTAGTCGGATCATATAAGAATTGTATGCCTGTCTTTTATACCTATACAGCATTATTGTGTGTGTTCAATAAAGATATTTGAAACAGTAGTCGGTTCATATGAGTGACATTTAGGCCTACCTGTCTGTCATGTCAATCGCTTATTGGTGTCTAAATAGGCGCACAGTGACATTGTTCTGACACGTTGGTAGATAATTACAAAAAAATAACATACACTACCCACGTCGATAACTGGTTGAATCAACGATGTGTCCACGTTATTTAAAAAAATGTGTGAGGACGCTGAATCAATGCGGAAAACTGATTGGATTGGGAAAAATCATCAATGGAAGGGAATTCCGTATTTTTTTCACACTACTTTAAACCTAAAACCAATCGCACCGTGACAAATGTTTGTTGATTTCACGTTGAATTCACATTAGTTGACAACTCAACCAAATGGAAACAAAAAATAGACGTTGAACTAACGTCTGTGCCCAGCGGGAAATTAAACTATTAGTGAAAGGAACAATGTCCAAGTTTTAAAGGATTACTACGTTACTGTATATTACGCATGAAGCGCATCATGGTGCTAGATCAAAAGTCAAATCAAATTTTAAAAATGTGACATTAAAACTAATCGACAGGCAACACATCATTATCTTACACCATACCGCAGTAATCACGATAATACCGTAATTATCTACTGTAACCACTTAGTGGGACAAATATCAATTTCTCAATCTGCGAGTGTTTGCCAAGATCTCACACCTGGGCTGTCAAATCGCTCCTTGGCCACCGCAGCTCGTAGACGTGCCAGCCAGCCACTTACCATATTCTATCCAGGGGAAAACGGTCTGGAGAAACCAATAATATCCGCCTCCGACTCCGACAGTTGTTACTTATGGTGGATATGAAAATATTGTCTTTATCATCAGGGGGAAAAAGAGCCAGGCGAGCCGTAATCCTTATCCGACCGTCTTGGTTGCAGGCATTCTGCTAAGTGTTGGAGAGGTTCACAATTACATGCCTGTTTCTATTAACCCACAGCGCCCAGTCCACGTGGGTGGTCCCATTCTCAATAGGCAGGACTCCTGCCTGTCACGTGATTAGCCCAAAACTATAAAGAAAACAGGCCTGGATGGCTCTCAGCACCAAAGACTTTCACAGTGACACGTTTCCTATCAAGATGGTTATATAGCTCCATCAAAGCACTGCAGGTTATTGTGGGAAATCTCTCACCTTGCAAAACTGCAAGAAATTGTAAAAATATGCCAGTAAAGCCTGAAGGAGATTATATCGTAAACATTGGGATGACCTAAATGAATATGTGTGTATAGGATGCCAACACCCTCATCCATAGATGCCAACTCCCTCATGCATAGATGCCAACACCCTCATCCATAGATGCCAACTCCCTCGTGCATAGATGCCAACACCCTAATCCATAGATGCCAACACCCTCATCCATAGATGCCAACTCCCTCGTGCATAGATGCCAACACCCTAATCCATAGATGCCAACACCCTCATCCATAGATGCCAACACCCTAATCCATAGATGCCAACACCCTCATCCATAGATGCCAACACCCTCATCCATAGATGCCAACACCCTCATCCATAGATGCCAACACCCTCATCCATAGATGCCAACACCCTAATCCATAGATGCCAACACCCTCATCCATAGATGCCAACACCCTCATCCATAGATGCCAACACCCTCATCCATACATGCCAACACCCACATCCATACATGCCAACACCCTCATCCATACATGCCAACACTCTCATCCATACATGCCAACACTCTCATCCATACATGCCAACACTCTCATCCATACATGCCAACACTCTCATCCAAGCATGCCAACACTCTCATCCATACATGCCAACACTCTCATCCATACATGCCAACACTCTCATCCAAGCATGCCAACACTCTCATCCATACATGCCAACACTCTCATCCATACATGCCAACACTCTCATCCAAGCATGCCAACACTCTCATCCATACATGCCAACACTCTCATCCATACATGCCAACACTCTCATCCATACATGCCAAAACTCTCATCCATACATGCCAACACTCTCATCCATATATGCCAACACTCTCATCCAAGCATGCCAACACTCTCATCCATACATGCCAACACTCTCATCCATACATGCCAACACTCTCATCCAAGCATGCCAACACTCTCATCCATACATGCCAACACTCTCATCCAAGCATGCCAACACTCTCATCCATACATGCCAACACTCTCATCCATACATGCCAACACTCTCATCCATACATGCCAACACTCTCATCCAAGCATGCCAACACTCTCATCCATACATGCCAACACTCTCATCCATACATGCCAACACTCTCATCCATACATGCCAACACTCTCATCCAAGCATGCCAACACTCTCATTCATGCATGCCAACACTCATCCATACATGCCAACACCCTCATCCATACATGAACATGTTTCCTTTTTATTCAACATCATGTTCCAATATGTGTCAGATGGGGTAAGTCTCAGGAAAACCTAGGGGATAATCTCATTCGTCAACCTTTTCCCTCGTGTTAGGGTTAGAGACATCAGTTCTAAGTTGATACTGCTGCAATTTCATGATCAAATAATATCACAATTCAAATCTTGAAGCTTCATTCATCTAATTCAAGTTAAATTCATGATGTTTTTGGCTGAATGAGCTTTAAACCTTCACACCACCTATACCAGCACCTTCAAAGAGATGCCATTTCCAAATGTTGATGTCCCTACACTGTTGCTGTGGTATCTTTGAGGTCCTACTGTAAGCGTAAGCATGCAATGCGGTCCCCCTCCAAAAAATTACACCTGTATCAAATGACAATGTGGAGCAAATAATGTGTTGTTAGTGCTTCTCTCTGCTACATAGAGTGACTAGGGGGAAGACTATCTGTTAGGGGTCATTTTGCAATTGGCCAAGTGTCTCTCAGAATGACTTCATCAACCAATCACATGCTTCAAGCCCTGCGGAGGGACGGCTGGCTCACGGACATTGGACATTTTATTTTAGTACATTCAGTTACTTATGATTTGCAGGTGGATTATACACTTCTTGACCACATGGTGCGAGAGCATATATATTATTTTGTAAGTCGCTCTGGATAAGACCGTCTGCTAAATGACTTAAATGTAAATGTAAATTTTGTCAAGCCCAACGCGTTTACGTTGTCGTTCCAGGTCCATTCTCAAATTCCAAATTCAAGTCTCTTGTGAACAATATGAACACATATGTTTTACAGGTGTTGCTTTCATTCTGAGGCAGAGATACATACAGTGGGGAGAACAAGTATTTGAAACACTGCCGATTTTGCAGGTTTTCCTACTTACAAAGCATGTAGAGGTCTGTAAGACCAGAGAGCTGTGTAAGGACATCAGGGATAAAATTGTAGACCTGCACAAGGCTGGGATGGGCTACGGGACAATAGGCAAGCAGCTTGGTGAGAAGGCAACAACTGTTGGCGCAATTATTAGAAAATGGAAGAAGTTCAAGATGATGGTCAATCACCCTCGGTCTGGGGCTCCATGCAAGATCTCACCTCGTGGGGCATCAATGAATCAATGATCATGAGGAAGGTGAGGGATCAACCCAGAACTACACGGCAGGACCTGGTCAATGACCTGAAGAGAGCTGGGACCACAGTCTCAAAGAAAACCATTAGTAACACACTACGCCGTCATGGATTAAAATCCTGCAGCGCACGCAAGGTCCCCCTGCTCAAGCCAGCGCATGTCCAGGCCCGTCTGAAGTTTGCCAATGACCATCTGGATGATCCAGAGGAGGACTGGGAGAAGATCATGTGGTCTGATGAGACAAAAATAGAGCTTTTTGGTCTAAACTCCACTCGCCGTGTTTGGAGGAAGAAGAAGGATGAGTACAACCCCAAGAACACCATACCAAACGTGAAGCATGGAGGTGGAAACATTATTCTTTGGGGATGCTTTTCTGCAAAAGGGACAGGAAGACTGCACCGTATTGAGGGGAGGATGGATGGGGCCATGTATCGCGAGATCTTGGCCAACAACCTCCTTCCCTCAGTAAGAGCATTGAAGATGGGCCATGGCTGGGTCTTCCAGCATGACAACGACCCGAAACAGACAGCCAGGGCAACTAAGGAGTGGCTCCGTAAGAAACATCTCAAGATCCTGGAGTGGCCTAGCCAGTCTCCAGACCTGAACCCAATAGAAAATCTTTGGAGGGAGCTGAAAGTCTGTATTGCCCAGCGACAGCCACAAAACATGAAGGATCTGGAGAAGGTCTGTATGGAGGAGTGGGCCAAAAATCCCTGCTGCAGTGTTTGCAAACCTGGTCAAAAACTACAGGAAACATATGATCTCTGTAATTGCAAACAAAGGTTTCTGTACCAAATATTAAGTTCTGATTTTCTGATGTATCAAATACTTATGTCATGCAATAAAATGCAAATTAATTACTTAAACACCATACAATGTGATTTTCTGGATTTTTGTTTTAAGTTCCGTCTCTCACAGTTGAAGTGTACCCATGATAATAAAAATTACAGACCTCTACATGCTTTGTAAGTAGGAAAACCTGCAAAATCGGCAGTGTATCAAATACTTGTTCTCCCCAATGTACATACAGTATAGAGCCCTCAAACTCTTTTATTTCCAATTCCTCTAGCGCCTATAGTTTGTTGAGAATACTATGGCACTTCCACATTTTCTTCAAATTGCTATAACCTTTTAAAGGGATGGGGGGGAGATGATATCTGAGGGAACATAACAGCAGCAGTATTTAAATTCTGCACCTGAACATACATGAGGAATATCGCCCTTAGTTCGCCCGAATCAGTCAGCTTTCTTAGTTGATGAATTATGAATGGGGCAAGATGCAACAACTGTGTTGGCTAGCTAGCTATCCTGAGTCTATAGCTGGGAGAGTGGCACTGTAAGATCAGACAGGCACGCCTCTGAGGGGGGGGGGGGGGGAGAGAACGCAAACAAAGCACACCTTTTTATTGGGAACAAATGCATTCAAGATTCCAATTAAGTAAGAATGTCCGCTCTTTTTCTCTCCAACCCAAAAAAAAAGAACAAAGAACATGGACGCCAGAGAGTGAAGGCTCATGGTCATAAAGATCTTGTGATGTGTTCCATTTATTCAAAAAGTACCAGAGACAACTCCTACATTATATGAAGCTAGTCTCACAGCAGCATTGCTGGTAAGGGAAAGACAGGCCTACAGTAGTCTAACTGTAGATAGATGTTTTACACATGGATGGAATTTAGTGTGCATGAAACACAGGCCTCTCTCTGTCTTATATTATCCCAGCCTAACGTTCCGCTGACCTCCTCTGGTGCTCTCCTGGAGATACCATTTGCTCAGCCATGAAGGTATCTCTTTTTCCCCCCAACGGCTGCCTATGGCCGGCCTATGGCTGGGAGGCTGGTGAGTTCAGAGTGCCTGCTGGGATGTTTATGTTCCAACTCAAGGTTGTCGTCAATCACACAAAGTTGTTTGACAGTTCACAGCACTGCCCGGACTCTGTTTACCTCTCCCAATTTCCTCCGCCATCACGTGGCTATGTGCACAATCAGAGCAGTTTAGAACACACTGGAGTGCTGGAGTACTCCCTTCCACAACAGCAAGTGGAGAAAATTATTCCAATACACTGTAATGTGATACTAAAGGAATAGTACAAGGGCCCCTACTCAATCATAAAAAAGCTAACTAGGTTTTTAGGCTAAAGAGAGAATGCACTTCTTTGGGGAAAGGGTGTATGTCAGAGTTTATATGAGTTTATTGTTTATGTTTCACAATGTAGAGTCCTGTTGAGTGTATACCTCTAAGCATGCGTTCCTGGTGTAAAAAGAAAAAGAATGGTGTATTTGGTTGGTTGAAGAGGGCACCGTAGCGTGTGTGTTTGGCATTGAGTGTGCATGCTTAAGTTGGTTATGCTGGTGCTGGGGGGGGGGGGGGGGGGGGGGTTGTGAAAGAGAAAATGAGCTGTGGATATATTTCTACTTGCAGGGACGAGGGTTATGTGATGATGATGGTGGTGGTACGTCATTGTTGTTAGGGTCTCTGGTGACTGTTGGCGAGGGGTCTCGTTATGGGTTCCCGAGACGAGAGTATTTTTCTTGTTATTCGTATTTTATGAAAACATCACAAAGCACACAGATACAAACAACAGCATACAGGCACACAGGCACACACAAACATCAACGACATCGCACCTGCCCAAAACCCACCTGCTCACACCCCCCGTCTCCAGCGCCCGCATCACTCTCCACCACTTGGCCTCAAACTGCACGCACTTTCAACATCCAGGTAATAAAGCACTTTGGCCTTTCCATTGTGTGAACAATGGAGGATTCGTTGGCTGATTTCCAGTTTTTAAGTGTACGTTTCTGTCAAGATGATTGACGAGAAAAGTATCGCCCAAACTACCGGGTATCTCACTGCGCCCTCATATGTCTTTAAGTACGCAGACAGACAGATTAAAAGTACATTTACGTTGGAATATTTCTGAGAGCCAACTTTCTAACTGTCCTAACTCTGGGTCTTTACAGCATTCCCAGAAGGCATGTATTGTTGAGTCATTGTTAGATTTACACTTAAGACATGGCTCTGCCGTAGTGTTGTAGAATTAGTTCATTTTTGTGACTTGTATAATAAACATGGTAGTTTAGCTATACACTCATTTACACTGGGATTAAGCGTTCATGTTTGTTAACTGTAATTCGGTTTGTTATGTTCCAACATTTCCTCCCACTACGATTATTCTTATTAGTTCTCCTCAGCAGTCCTAGGTTTCTCCCTCTGTGTTGAAGGTCTGGAGTAGACCATGTTGGAGCTGGGAAATATTCAGACAAGGCTGTGGTCTGTTTCTAGGAGGTGGCCTCATTTTCGGAGGTGAGTTCAGCGCCCAACCAGAGCAGGAAACACGGCTCTCAACAAATACTCAAGAACAATCCAATATCAGACCTATGGCTCCGTCAAGAGAGGCCTAGGCAAACAGATTCGTTTTTCTCCGAGTTCACTAAAGTAAAGAGGGGGAGAGCCCATTGGTCTTAACGGGGGACATGTCGGAGCGAGGAGAGACCCCATGCAGTTTGAATGGTGTTAAGTCTTACTGTGAGGCCCTTTGGAAAAGATGACACATAAAGAATTGAAAGAACACATGAGAAACACAACCGGATTCTCATAAGCTGTCCAGGCCTTTGTTAACGGAGACCTCCTTCACGGAAGACTCTTAACGATGGCGGGAACGGTTACCTTCCTGAATGGAATTCAACCCCATAAACCAGGAGCTTCAGCAATCATGAAAAACCATGTTAAACAAGTTGAATTATGCCTGATTTATACACGCGTTTTCCATTCTTCAGCAGCCATGCTAAATATATGCCATAGACGTATTAGCCATCATTTCATTTCTACTGTACCTGTTTCACAGACTGATGCTCGTCATAATAAACGCAAACCATCCAAACAAAGACATTGTTAGTGGTGTAGTCGTGACCGTCCCATGCCATGTGTGACAGTTTACAATTCCTGACTAATGCTTCTATTGTGAGGAAAAGGTGTTAAGCGGTGTTCATAATACCAGAACCATTCGGAGGTGTTCCCGATGGCAAAACAGGACCAATTAAAGCATCACATGTCTGTTTTTTTGGGGGGAGGGGTGTCCATGGTGTCCCTAAAAACACACGATGCCAACTCTCAAATCAGAACATCTATAGAGGAATGGGTGTATGAGAAGAAGACGCCCACCCAAATCACTTCTCCCCTGGATGTGGACGCACAGGTCTTGGCTCTGCTCCGCTGGTTCATATACCGCACTGTAGTCTACATCCGTGTGAGGAGAGCGCCATTGTTCCACAGAAGGACAGAAGGACATCTTGTGAGTTTGGTTCATATCAGTCCTGTCTTTGTTTACATGGGTTGTCGCGGAAACGCGGCGTTTTCGGATCAGATGCCTGGAAACGGCCATTTGCACAGCTGCGAGGGACGCTGGATTGCTTTGTGTGTCTCGGGAGGAGCAACTTGGCAGTTGTGAAGAGTCATTCTCACACGCAGTACCAACACGTGCCAAGACCTCTACTCAATACACATGGCACAGAGAGAAATAGATCACGGGCGAAATGAGCCATATCCCGATGTCGAAGCTAAACCAATGTGACTGTGGCCCGTGTTGACAGAGGCCTCAGCGAAGCTGCCATGTTTTTATCAGCTCTGTTGACTGAGTCTTCATCAATGCTCCCTCCCTGTTATCTTCTGCTTGTTTCCCCCACAACACCATGAAGTCATCCAAACTAAAGTGGCCAATTAGCCAAAACACAGCTCAATCTAGTACCTCTCCAGAGATACCAAGGGAATGCATGGTTCGGTTGTGCATCAGAACAGCTGGGGAAGGCTTATTGTAAAACTTGTACCTTACAAATTCCAATCACAGTGTGTGTGTGTGTGTGTGTGTGTGTGTGTGTGTGTGTGTGTGTGTGTGTGTGTGTGTGTGTGTGTGTGTGTGTGTGTGTGTGTGTGTGTGTGTGTGTGTGTGTGTGTGTGTGTGTGTGTGTGTGTGTGTGTGTGTGTGTGTGTGTGTGTGTGTGTGTGTGTGTGTGTGGATGCAATTTAATGCATACATGTGTATGTGCACCCAGGCAAACAGTATATAACTCTAAAATGTTTACATTTGGAAGTTTGAAGTTATGATAATGAATGAGGGTGTTACAGTTGTAATATGAGCATGAGCAGAGAGATGTCCTGATGTACTCCTCGGCCACCAAGCTACAACACATTCCCAATGCACTCATTACAGGCATTTAAAGAGCTCCTCGCTAATTCATGACCATTGGTTGAAATTGAGAGAGAGGGTGAATGACAGAGGGAGAGAGAGGGTGAATGACAGAGGGAGAGAGAGGGTGAATGACAGAGGGAGAGAGAGGGTGAATGACAGAGGGGGAGAGAGGGTGAATGACAGAGGGGGAGAGAGGGTGAATGATAGAGGGAGAGAGAGGGTGAATGACAGAGGGGAGAGAGAGGGTGAATGACAGAGGGGGAGAGAGGGTGAATGATAGAGGGAGAGAGAGGGTGAATGATAGAGGGGGAGAGAGAGGGTGAATGATAGAGGGGGAGAGAGGGTGAATGATAGAGGGAGAGAGAGGGTGAATGATAGAGGGAGAGAGAGGGTGAATGATAGAGGGAGAGAGAGGGTGAATGATAGAGGGAGAGAGAGGGTGAATGATAGAGGGAGAGAGAGGGTGAATGACAGAGGGGGAGAGAGAGGGTGAATGATAGAGGGAGAGAGAGGGTGAATGATAGAGGGAGAGAGAGGGTGAATGATAGAGGGGGAGAGAGAGGGTGAATGATAGAGGGAGAGAGAGGGTGAATGACAGAGGGAGAGAGAGGGTGAATGATAGAGGGGGAGAGAGAATGACAGAGGGGGAGAGAGAGGGTGAATGACAGAGGGAGAGAGAGGGTGAATGACAGAGGGGAGAGAGGGTGAATGACAGAGGGAGAGAGAGGGTGAATGATAGAGGGGGAGAGAGGGTGAATGACAGAGGGAGAGAGAGGGTGAATGATAGAGGGAGAGAGAGGGTGAATGACAGAGGGAGAGAGAGGGTGAATGATAGAGGGGGAGAGAGGGTGAATGACAGAGGGAGAGAGAGGGTGAATGATAGAGGGAGAGAGGGTGAATGACAGAGGGGGAGAGAGGGTGAATGACAGAGGGGGAGGGACAGAGAGGAGAGAGAGGGTGAATGACAGAGGGAGAGAGAGGGTGAATGATAGAGGGGGAGAGAGAGGGTGAATGACAGAGGGGGAGAGAGGGTGAATGATAGAGGGGGAGAGAGAGGGTGAATGACAGAGGGAGAGAGAGGGTGAATGATAGAGGGAGAGAGGGTGAATGATAGAGGGAGAGAGAGGGTGAATGATAGGGGGAGAGAGAGGGTGAATGACAGAGGGGAGAGAGGGTGAATGATAGAGGGGAGAGTGAATGATAGAGGGAGAGAGAGGGTGAATGACAGAGGGGGAGAGAGAGGTGAATGACAGAGGGAGAGAGAGGGAATGAATGAATGAGAGGGATAGAGGGAGAGAGGGGTGAATGACAGAGGGAGAGAGAGGGTGAATGACAGAGGGAGAGAGAGGGTGAATGACAGAGGGAGAGAGAGGGTGAATGATAGAGGGAGAGAGAATGACAGAGGGGGAGAAGGGTGAATGAGAGGGAGAGAGAGGGTGAATGATAGAGGGAGAGAGAGGGAATGACACAGAGGGAGAGAGAGGGTGAATGATAGAGGGAGAGAGAGGGTGAATGACAGAGGGAGAGAGGGTGAATGATAGAGGGAGAGAGGGTGAATGACAGAGGGAGAGAGAGGGTGAATGATAGAGGGAGAGAGAGGGTGAATGATAGAGGGAGAGAGAGGGTGAATGATAGAGGGAGAGAGGGGTGAATGATAGAGGGGAGAGAGAGGGTGAATGACAGAGGGAGAGAGAGGGTGAATGACAGAGGGAGAGAGAGGGTGAATGACAGAGGGGAGAGAGAGAGAGGGTGAATGACAGAGGGAGAGAGAGGGTGAATGATAGAGGGAGAGAGAGGGTGAATGACAGAGGGAGAGAGAGAGGGTGAATGATAGAGGGAGAGAGAGGGTGAATGATAGAGGGAGAGAGGGTGAATGATAGAGGGGGAGAGAGGGTGAATGACAGAGGGGGAGAGAGAGGGTGAATGATAGAGGGAGAGAGAGGGTGAATGATAGAGGAATGATAGAGAGGGGAGAGAGGTGAATGACAGAGGGGGAGAGAGGGTGAATGATAGAGGGAGAGAGAATGACAGAGGGAGAGAGAGGGTGAATGATAGAGGGGGAGAGAGGGTGAATGATAGAGGGAGAGAGAGGGTGAATGAGAGGAGAGAAATGATAGAGGGAGAGAGAGGGTGAATGATAGAGGGAGAGAGAGGGTGAATGACAGAGGGGGAGAGAGGGTGAATGATAGAGGGGGAGAGAGGGTGAATGATAGAGGGGGAGAGAGAGGTGAATGATAGAGGGAGAGAGAGGGTGAATGACAGAGGGAGAGAGAGAGGGGTGAATGATAGAGGGAGAGAGAGGGTGAATGATAGAGGGAGAGAGAGGGTGAATGACAGAGGGGGAGAGAGGGGTGAATGATAGAGGGAGAGAGAGGGTGAATGATAGAGGGAGAGAGAGGGTGAATGATAGAGGGAGAGAGAGGGTGAATGACAGAGGGGAGAGAGAATGACAGAGGGGGAGAGAGGGTGAATGACAGAGGGAGAGAGAGGGTGAATGACAGAGGGAGAGAGAGGGGAGAGAGAGGGTGAATGACAGAGGGGAGAGAGAGGGTGAATGACAGAGGGGAGAGAATGAGGGTGAATGAATGAGAGGGAGAGAGAGGGTGAATGATAGAGGGAGAGAGAGGGTGAATGATAGAGGGAGAGAGAGGGTGAATGATAGAGGGTGAATGATAGAGGGGGAGAGAGAGGGGAGAATGAATAGAGGGGAGAGAGAGGGTGAATGACAGAGGGAGAGAGAGGGTGAATGATAGAGGGGAATGAGAGAGAGTGAATGATAGAGGGAGAGAGAATGACAGAGGGAGAGAGAGGGTGAATGATAGAGGGAGAGAGGGGTGAATGACAGAGGGGAGAGAGGGGGTGAATGACAGAGGGAGAGAGAGGGTGAATGAAGAGGGGGAGAGAGGGGGAGAGAGAATGACAGAGGGAGAGAGAGGGTGAATGACAGAGGGAGAGAGAGGGTGAATGATAGAGGGAGAGAGAGGGTGAATGACAGAGGGAGAGAGAGGGTGAATGATAGAGGGAGAGAGAGGGTGAATGACAGAGGGGAGAGAGAGAGGGTGAATGACAGAGGGGAGAGAGAGGGTGAATGACAATGAGAGGGGAGAGAGGGTGAATGACAGAGGGGGAGAGAATGAGGGGAGAGAGAGGGTGAATGACAGAGGGAGAGAGAGGGTGAATGATAGAGGGGAGAGAGGGTGAATGACAGAGGGGAGAGAGGGTGAATGACAGAGGGGGAGAGAGAATGACAGAGGGGAGAGAGAGGGTGAATGATAGAGGGAGAGAGAGGGTGAATGACAGAGGGGAGAGAGAGGGTGAATGACAGAGGGAGAGAGAGGGTGAATGATAGAGGGGAGAGAGGGGTGAATGACAGAGGGGAATGAGAGAGAGGGTGAATGACAGAGGAGAGAGAGAGAATGACAGAGGGGAGAGAGGGTGAATGACAGAGGGAGAGAGAGAGGGGGTGAATGACAGAGGGAGAGAGAGGGTGAATGACAGAGGGAGAGAGAGAGGGTGAATGACAGAGGGGGAGAGAGGGTGAATGACAGAGGGGAGAGAGAGGGTGAATGACAGAGGGAGAGAGAGGGTGAATGACAGAGGGGGAGAGAGAGGGTGAATGACAGAGGGGGAGAGAGAGGTGAATGACAGAGGGGGAGAGAGGGTGAATGAATGAATGATAGAGGGAGAGAGAGGGTGAATGACAGAGGGGAGAGAGAGGGTGAATGACAGAGGGGGAGAGAGGGTGAATGAATGAGGGGAGAGAGAGGGTGAATGACAGAGGGGGGGGTGAGAGAGGAGAGAGGGTGAATGACAGAGGGGGAGAGAGGGGTGAATGACAGAGGGAGAGAGAGAGGTGAATGACAGAGGGAGAGAGAGGGGTGAATGACAGAGGGGGAGAGAGGGGGTGAATGACAGAGGGAGAGAGAGAGGGTGAATGACAGAGGGGAGAGAGAGGGTGAATGACAGAGGGAGAGAGAGGGTGAATGATAGAGGGAGAGAGAGGGTGAATGACAGAGGGAGGAGAGGGGTGAATGATAGAGGGAGAGAGAGGGTGAATGACAGAGGGGGAGAGAGGGTGAATGATAGAGGGAGAGAGAGGGTGAATGACAGAGGGGAGAGAGAGGGTGAATGATAGAGGGAGAGAGAGGGTGAATGACAGAGGGAGAGAGAGGGTGAATGACAGAGGGGGAGAGAGAGGGTGAATGACAGAGGGAGAGAGAGAGGGTGAATGATAGAGGGGGAGAGAGGGTGAATGATAGAGGGAGAGAGAGAGGGTGAATGATAGAGGGGGAGAGAGGGTGAATGATAGAGGGAGAGAGAGGGTGAATGACAGAGGGAGAGAGAGGGGTGAATGACAGAGGGAGAGAGAGGGTGAATGACAGAGGGAGAGAGATGAATGAGAGGGGAGAGAGAGGGTGAATGACAGAGGGAGAGAGAGGGTGAATGACAGAGGGGAGAGAGAGGGTGAATGATAGAGGGAGAGAGAGGGTGAATGATAGAGGGAGAGAGAGGGTGAATGATAGAGGGAGAGAGAGGGTGAATGACAGAGGGGGAGAGAGGGGTGAATGACAGAGGGGGAGAGAGGGGGGAGAATGAATGATAGAGGGAGAGAGAGGGTGAATGATAGAGGGGAGAGGGGGTGAATGACAGAGGGAGAGAGAGGGTGAATGATAGAGGGGGAGAGAGGGTGAATGTGAATGATAGAGGGAGAGAGAGGGTGAATGTGAATGACAGAGGGGGAGAGAGAGGGTGAATGACAGAGGGAGAGAGAGAGGGTGAATGACAGAGGGGGAGAGAGAGGGTGAATGACAGAGGGGGAGAGAATGAGAGGGGAGAGAGAGGGTGAATGATAGAGGGGAGAGAGGGAGAGGGGTGAATGATAGAGGGAGAGAGAGGGTGAATGACAGAGGGGAGAGAGGGTGAATGACAGAGGGGAGAATGAATGACAGAGGGGGAGAGAGGGTGAATGATAGAGGGAGAGAGAGGGTGAATGACAGAGGGGAGAGAGAGGGTGAATGACAGAGGGAGAGAGAGGGTGAATGACAGAGGGAGAGAGAGGGTGAATGACAGAGGGAGAGAGAGGGTGAATGACAGAGGGAGAGAGGGTGAATGACAGAGGGAGAGAGAGGGTGAATGACAGAGGGAGAGAGAGGGTGAATGATAGAGGGAGAGAGAGGGTGAATGATAGAGGGGGAGAGAGGGTGAATGATAGAGGGAGAATGACAGAGGGGAGAGAGGGGTGAATGATAGAGGGGGAGAGAGAGGGTGAATGATAGAGGGAGAGAGAGGGTGAATGAAGAGGGAGAGAGAGGGTGAATGATAGAGGGGAGAGAGAGGGTGAATGACAGAGGGGGAGAGAGAATGACAGGGGGAGAGAGAGGGTGAATGATAGAGGAGAGAGAGGGGGTGAATGACAGAGGGAGAGAGAGGGTGAATGACAGAGGGGGAGAGAGAGGGTGAATGATAGAGGGAGAGAGAGGGTGAATGATAGAGGGGGGGAGAGAATGAGAGGGAATGAATGACAGAGGGGGAGAGAGAGGGTGAATGACAGAGGGGAGAGAGAGGGTGAATGACAGAGGGAGAGAGAGGGGAATGACAGAGGGGGAGAGAGGGTGAATGACAGAGGGAGAGAGAGGGTGAATGACAGAGGGGAGAGAGAGAGGGGAGGGTGAATGACAGAATGACAGAGGGAGAGAGAGGGTGAATGACAGAGGGGAGAGAGGGTGGTGAATGAATGAGAGGGGGAGAGAGGGTGAATGACAGAGGGGAGAGAGAGGGTGAATGACAGAGGGAGAGAGAGAGGGTGAATGACAGAGGGGAGAGAGGGTGAATGACAGAGGGGAGAGAGAGGGTGAATGAGAGAGGGAGAGAGAGGAGTGAATGACAGAGGGGGAGAGAGAGGGTGAATGACAGAGGGGAGAGGGTGAATGAGAGGGTGAATGATAGAGGGAGAGAGAGGGAGGGAGAGAGAGGGTGAATGACAGAGGGAGAGAGAGTGAATGACAGAGAGGAGAGAGAGGGTGAATGACAGAGGGAGAGAGAGGGGGGTGAATGATAGAGGGGGAGAGAGGGTGAATGAATGACAGAGGGGAGAGAGGAGGGTGAATGACAGAGGGAGAGAGAGGGTGAATGACAGAGGGAGAGAGAGGTGAATGACAGAGGGGAGAGAGGGTGAATGACAGAGGGAATGAGAGAGAGGGAAATGACAGAGGGGGAGAGAGAGGGTGAATGATAGAGGGGAGAGAGGGTGAATGACAGAGGGGAGAGAGGGTGAATGACAGAGGGAGAGAGAGGGTGAATGACAGAGGGGAGAGAGAGGGTGAATGATAGAGGGAGAGAGAGGGTGAATGAGAGGGAGAGAGAGGGGTGAATGACAGAGGGGAGAGAGAGGGTGAATGACAGAGGGAGAGAGAGGGTGAATGACAGAGGGGAGAGAGAGGGTGAATGACAGAGGGGGAGAGAGAGGGTGAATGACAGAGGGAGAGAGAGGGTGAATGACAGAGGGAGAGAGGGTGAATGACAGGGGAGAGAGAGGGTGAATGACAGAGGGAGAGAGAGAGGGTGAATGACAGAGGGGAGAGAGAGAATGACAGAGAATGATGACAGAGGGGAGAGAGGGGAATGAATGACAGAGGGAGAGAGAGGGTGAATGATAGAGGGGAGAGAGAATGAATGACAGAGGGGGAGAGAGAGGGTGAATGACAGAGGGAGAGAGAGAGGTGAATGACAGAGGGGGAGAGAGAATGGGTGAATGATAGAGGGAGAGAGAGAGGGTGAATGACAGAGGGAGAGAGGGGTGAATGATAGAGGGAGAGAGAGGGTGAATGACAGAGGGAGAGAGAGGGTGAATGACAGAGGGAGAGAGAATGATAGAGGGAATGACAGAGGGGAGAGGGTGAATGAGAGGGGAGAGAGGGTGAATGATAGAGGGGGAGAGAGAGGGTGAATGACAGAGGGAGAGAGAGGGTGAATGACAGAGGGGGAGAGAGAGGGTGAATGACAGAGGGGGAGAGAGGGTGAATGACAGAGGGAGAATGAGAGGGGGTGAATGACAGAGGGGAGAGAGGGGTGAATGACAGAGGGAGAGAGAGGGTGAATGACAGAGGGAGAGAGAGGGTGAATGACAGAGGGGGAGAGAGAGGGTGAATGACAGAGGGAGGAGAGGGTGAATGACAGAGGGGAGAGAGAGGGTGAATGACAGAGGGGAGAGAGAGGGTGAATGACAGAGGGAGAGAGAGAGGGAGAGAGAGGGTGAATGACAGAGGGGAGAGAGAATGACAGAGGGAGAATGAATGACAGAGGGAGAGAGAGGGTGAATGACAGAGGGGAGAGAGAGGGTGAATGACAGAGGGAGAGAATGAGAGGGTGAATGACAGAGGGGAGAGAGGGTGAATGACAGAGGGAGAGAGAGGGTGAATGACAGAGGGAGAGAGAGGGTGAATGACAGAGGGGAGAGAGAGGGTGAATGACAGAGGGAGAGAGAGAATGACAGAGGGGAGAGAGGGTGAATGACAGAGGGGAGAGAGAGGGTGAATGACAGAGGGGTGAGAGAGATGAATGATAGGGGAGAGAGGGTGAATGACAGAGGGAGAGAGAGGGTGAATGAGAGGGAGAGAGAGGGTGAATGACAGAGGGAGGGGAGAGAGAGGGTGAATGACAGAGGGGGAATGACAGAGAGAGGGTGAATGATAGAATGATAGAGGGAGAGAGAGGGTGAATGACAGAGGGGAGAGAGAGGGTGAATGACAGAGGGGAGAGAGAGGGTGAATGACAGAGGGGGAGAGAGAGGGTGAATGACAGAGGGGGAGAGAGAGGGTGAATGACAGAGGGGAGAGAGAGGGTGAATGACAGAGGGAGAGAGAGGGTGAATGACAGAGGGAGAGAGAGGTGAATGACAGAGGGAGAGAGAGGGTGAATGACAGAGGGGAGAGAGAGGGTGAATGACAGAGGGAGAGAGAGGGTGAATGACAGAGGGAGAGAGAGGGTGAATGACAGAGGGAGAGAGAGGGTGAATGATAGAGGGAGAGAGAGGGTGAATGACAGAGGGAGAGAGAGGGTGAATGATAGAGGGGAGAGAGAGAGGGAGAGAGGGTGAATGACAGAGGGGAGAGAGAGGGTGAATGACAGGGAGAGAGAGGGTGAATGACAGAGGGGAGAGAGAGGTGAATGATAGAGGGAGAGAGAGGGTGAATGACAGAGGGGGAGAGAGAGGGTGAATGATAGAGGGGAGAGAGGGTGAATGAGAGGGGGTGAGAGAGGGTGAATGACAGAGGGAGAGAGAGGGTGAATGATAGAGGGGGAGAGAGAGGGTGAATGAATGAGAGGGAGAGAGAGGGTGAATGATAGAGGGAGAGAGAGGGTGAATGACAGAGGGAGAGAGAGAGGTGAATGACAGAGGGAGAGAGAGGGTGAATGACAGAGGGAGAGAGAGGGGTGAATGACAGAGGGGAGAGAGAGGGTGAATGACAGAGGGGAGAGAGAGGGTGAATGACAGAGGGAGAGAGAGGGTGAATGATAGAGGGAGAGGAGAATGACAGAGGGAATGACAGAGAGAGAGGTGAATGATAGAGGGAGAGAGAATGACAGAGGGGAGAGAGGGTGAATGACAGAGGGAGAGAGAGGGTGAATGAGAGAGGGGAGAGAGAATGACAGAGGGGAGAGAGAGAATGATAGAGGGAATGAATGAGAGGGGAGAGAGAGGGTGAATGACAGAGGGGAGAGAGGGTGAATGATAGAGGGGAGAGAGGGTGAATGACAGAGGGTGAATGACAGAGGGGAGAGAGAGGGTGAATGATAGAGGGGGAGAGAGAGGGTGAATGACAGAGGGAGAGAGAGGGTGAATGACAGAGGGGGAGAGAGGGGTGAATGACAGAGGGGGAGAGAGAGAGGGTGAATGACAGAGGGGAGAGAGAGGGTGAATGACAGAGGGAGAGAGAGGGTGAATGACAGAGGGGGAGAGAGAGAGGGGGTGAATGACAGAGGGGGAGAGAGGGTGAATGACAGGTGAATGACAGAGGGGAGAGAATGAGAGGGTGAATGACAGAGGGGGAGAGAGAGGGTGAATGACAGAGAGGGAATGAGAGAGGGTGAATGACAGAGGGGAGAGAGGGTGAATGACAGAGGGGAGAGAGAGGGTGAATGACAGAGGGAGAGAGAGGGGTGAATGACAGAGGGAGAGAGAGGGAGAGAGAGGGTGAATGACAGAGGGGAGAGAGAGGGAATGAATGAGAGGGAGAGAGGGTGAATGACAGAGGGGAGAGAGAGGGTGAATGACAGAGGGGAGAGAGGACAGAGGGAGAGAGAGGGTGAATGACAGAGGGAGAGAGAGGGTGAATGACAGAGGGAGAGAGAGGGTGAATGACAGAGGGGAGAGAGAGGGTGAATGACAGAGGGGAGAGAGAGGGTGAATGACAGAGGGGGAGAGAGAGGGTGAATGACAGAGGGGGAATGAGAGGGGAGGGTGAATGACAGAGGGGGAGAGAGAGGGTGAATGACAGAGGGGAGAGAGGGTGAATGACAGAGGGGAGAGAGAGAGAGGGGGAATGATGGGTGAATGAGAGAGGGAGAGAGAGGGTGAATGACAGAGGGGGAGAGAGAGGTGAATGACAGAGGGGGAGAGAGAGGGTGAATGACAGAGGGAGAGAGAGGGTGAATGAATGAGAGGGGGAGAGAGGGTGAATGATAGAGGGGAGAGAGGGTGAATGACAGAGGGGGAGAGAGAGAGGGTGAATGATGAATGACAGAGGGGAGAGAGGGTGAATGACAGAGGGAGAGAGAGGGTGAATGACAGAGGGAGAGAGAGGGTGAATGACAGAGGGAGAGAGAGGGTGAATGACAGAGGGGGAGAGAGAGGGTGAATGACAGAGGGGAGAGAGAGGGTGAATGACAGAGGGAGAGAGAGGGTGAATGATAGAGGGGGAGAGAGAGGGTGAATGACAGAGGGGGATGACAGAGAGAGGGGGTGAATGACAGAGGGGGAGAGAGAGGGTGAATGACAGAGGGGGAGAGAGAGGGGTGAATGATAGAGGGGAGGAGAGAGAGAGGGTGAATGACAGAGGGAGAGAGAGAGAGGGTGAATGAGAGGGTGAATGAGGGGGAGAGAGAGGGTGAATGACAGAGGGAGAGAGAGAGGGGTGAATGAATGACAGGGAGGGAGAGGGGGAGAGAGGGGTGAATGACAGAGGGAGAGAGAGGGTGAATGACAGAGGGGGAGAGAGAGGGTGAATGACAGAGGGGGAGAGAGGGTGAATGACAGAGGGAGAGAGAGGGTGAATGACAGAGGGGAGAGAGAATGAGAGGGGAATGACAGAGGGAGAGAGAGGGGTGAATGAGGGAGAGAGAGGGGAGAGAGAGGGTGAATGACAGAGGGAGAGAGAGGGTGAATGACAGAGGGAGAGAGAGGGTGAATGACAGAGGGAGAGAGGGGTGAATGACAGAGGGGAGAGAGAGGGTGAATGACAGAGGGGAGAGAGAGGGTGAATGACAGAGGGGGAGAGAGAGGGTGAATGACAGAGGGGGAGAGAGGGTGAATGACAGAGGGGAGAGAGAGAGGGTGAATGACAGAGGGGGAGAGAGAATGACAGAGGGAGAATGAATGAGAGGGGGAGAGAGAGGGTGAATGACAGAGGGAGAGAGAGAGGGTGAATGAATGAGAGGGGAGAGAGAGGGTGAATGACAGAGGGAGAGAGAGGGTGAATGACAGAGGGAGAGAGAGGGTGAATGACAGAGGGGGAGAGAGAGGGTGAATGATAGAGGGGGAGAGAGGGGGTGAATGATAGAGGGAGAGAGAGGGTGAATGATAGAGGGAGAGAGAGGGTGAATGACAGAGGGGAGAGAGAGGGTGAATGACAGAGGGAGAGAGAGGGTGAATGACAGAGGGAGAGAGAGGGTGAATGACAGAGGGGAGAGAGAGAATGACAGAGGGGAGAGAGAGGGGGAATGACAGAGGGGGAGAGAGGGTGAATGACAGAGGGAGAGAGAGGGTGAATGACAGAGGGAGAGAGAGGGTGAATGACAGAGGGGAGAGAGAGGGTGAATGGAGGGAATGACAGAGGGGAGAGAGAGGGTGAATGATAGAGGGGGAGAGAGGGGTGAATGATAGAGGGAGAGAGAGGGTGAGAGGGAGAGAGAGGGTGAATGACAGAGGGGGAGAGAGAGGAGGGAGAGAGAGGAATGACAGAGGGAGAGAGGGTGAATGACAGAGGGGAGAGAGAGGGTGAATGATAGAGGGAGAGAGAATGATAGAGGGAGAGAGAGGGTGAATGACAGAGGGAGAGAGAGGGTGAATGACAGAGGGAGAGAGAGAATGATAGAGGGAATGAATGAGAGGGAGAGAGAGGGTGAATGACAGAGGGAGAGAGAGGGGTGAATGACAGAGGGGACAGAGAGAGAGGGTGAATGACAGAGGGGGAGAGAGAGGGTGAATGACAGAGGGGGAGAGAGAGGGTGAATGACAGAGGGGAGAGAGGGGTGAATGAATGAGAGGGACAGAGGGAGAGAGGGTGAATGACAGAGGGGGAGAGAGGGTGAATGACAGAGGGAGAGAGGGGTGAATGACAGAGGGGGAGAGAGAGGGAATGAATGACAGAGGGGTGAATGAGAGGGGTGAATGATAGAGGGAGAGAGAGGGTGAATGACAGAGGGGAGAGAGAGAGGGTGATAGAATGAGAGGGTGAATGACAGAGGGAGAGAGAGGGTGAATGATGAGGGAGAGAGAGGGTGAATGAAGAGGGAGAGAGAGGGTGAATGACAGAGGAGAGAGAGGGTGAATGACAGAGGGAGAGGGTGAATGATAGAGGGGAGAGAGAGGGTGAATGACAGAGGGGAGAGAGAGAGTGAATGATAGAGGGGGAGAGAGAGGGTGAATGATAGAGGGAGAGAGAATGACAGGGGGAGAGAGGGTGAATGACAGAGGGGAGAGAGAGGGTGAATGACAGAGGGAGAGAGAGGGTGAATGACAGAGGGAGAGAGAGAGGGTGAATGAGAGAGGGAGAGAGAGGGTGAATGACAGAGGGGAGAGAGAATGATAGAGGGGGAGAGAGAGGGTGAATGACAGAGGGAGAGAGAGGGTGAATGACAGAGGGGGAGAGAGAGGGTGAATGACAGAGGGAGAGAGAGAGGGGAGAGAGAGAGGGTGAATGATAGAGGGGGAGAGAGAGGGTGAATGACAGAGGGAGAGAGAGAATGACAGAGGGAGAATGAATGAGAGGGGACAGAGAGAGGGGGTGAATGACAGAGGGGGAGAGAGAGGGGTGAATGACAGAGGGGGAGAGAGGGTGAATGACAGAGGGAGAGAGAGGGTGAATGACAGAGGGGGAGAGAGAGGGTGAATGACAGAGGGAGAGAGAGAGGTGAGACAGAGAGGAGGGTGAATGAGAGAGGGGGTGAATGACAGACAGAGGGGGTGAATGAGAGAGGGTGAATGACAGAGGGGAGAGAGAGGGTGAATGACAGAGGGGGAGAGAGAGGGTGAATGACAGAGGGAGAGAGAGTGAATGACAGAGGGGGAGAGAGAATGACAGGGTGAATGACAGAGGGGGAGAGAGGGTGAATGACAGAATGACAGAGGGGGGAGAGGGTGAATGACAGAGGGAGAGAGAGGGTGAATGACAGAGGGAGAGAGAGAGGTGAATGACAGAGGGGGAGAGAGGGTGAATGACAGAGGGAGAGAGAGGGTGAATGACAGAGGGAGAGAGAGGGAATGACAGAGGGGAGGGTGAATGACAGAGGGAGAGAGGGGGAGAGAGAGGGTGAATGAGAGGAGAGAGGGTGAATGACAGAGGGAGAGAGAGGGTGAATGATAGAGGGAGAGAGAGGGTGAATGACAGAGGGGAGAGAGAGAGGGTGAATGACAGAGGGAGAGAGAGGGTGAATGATAGAGGGAGAGAGAGGGTGAATGAGAGGTGAATGATAGAGAGAGAGAGAGGGTGAATGACAGAGGGAGAGAGAGAATGACAGAGGGAGAGAGAGAGGGTGAATGACAGAGGGAGAGAGAGAGGGGGTGAATGACAGAGGGAGAGAGAGGGGTGAATGACAGAGGGAGAGAGAGGGTGAATGACAGAGGGAGAGAGAGGGGTGAATGAATGAGAGGGAGAGAGAGAGGGTGAATGACAGAATGAGGGAGAGGAGGGTGAATGACAGAGGGAGAGAGAGAGGGTGAATGACAGAGGGAGAGAGAGGGTGAATGACAGAGGGGGAGAGAGAGGGTGAATGACAGAGGGAGAGAGAGAGTGAATGACAGAGGGGAGAGAGGGTGAATGATAGAGGGGAGAGAGAGGGTGAATGATAGAGGGAGAGAGAGGGTGAATGACAGAGGGGGAGAGAGGGTGAATGACAGAGGGGGAATGACAGAATGACAGAGGGGGTGAATGACAGAGGGGAGAGAGAGGGTGAATGACAGAGGGGGAGAGAGGGGTGAATGACAGAGGGAGAGAGAATGACAGGGTGAATGACAGAGGGGAGAGAGAGGGTGAATGACAGAGGGGAGAGAGGGTGAATGACAGAGGGGAGAGAGAGGGTGAATGACAGAGGGAGAGAGAGGGTGAATGACAGAGGGGAGAGAGAGGGTGAATGACAGAGGGAGAGAGAGGGGTGAATGACAGAGGGGGAGAGAGAGTGAATGACAGAATGAATGAGAGGGAGAGAGAGGGTGAATGAGAGGGGAGAGGGTGAATGAGAGGGAGAGAGAGGGTGAATGACAGAGGGGGAGAGAGAGGTGAATGACAGAGGGAGAGAGGGTGAATGAGAGGTGAATGACAGAGGGGAGAGAGAGGGTGAATGACAGAGGGGGAGAGAGAGGGAATGAATGATAGAGGGGGAGAGAGAGGGGTGAATGACAGAGGGGGAGAGAGGGGTGAATGACAGAGGGAGAGAGGGTGAGAGAGAGGGTGAATGACAGAGGGAGAGAGAGGGTGAATGACAGAGGGAGAGAGAGGGTGAATGACAGAGGGAGAGAGAGGGTGAATGACAGAGGGAGAGAGGGGTGAATGAGAGGGAGAGAGGGGTGAATGATGAGGGAGAGAGAGGGTGAATGATAGAGGGAGAGAGAGGGTGAATGACAGAGGGGAGAGAGGGTGAATGACAGAGGGGAGAGAGAGGGTGAATGACAGAGGGAGAGAGAGGGTGAATGACAGAGGGAGAGAGAGGGGTGAATGACAGAGGGAGAGAGAGGGTGAATGAGAGGGGAGAGAGAGGGTGAATGACAGAGGGGAGAGAGGGGTGAATGACAGAGGGGAGAGAGAGGGTGAATGACAGAGGGGAGAGAGAGGGTGAATGACAGAGGGGGAGAGAGGGTGAATGATAGAGGGAGAGAGGGGTGAATGACAGAGGGAGAGAGAGGTGAATGA